>NC_057801.1:643790580-644023672 GCF_018294505.1 Triticum aestivum
TGACTACTCAAAAGACCTTGTTTTCACTCCAGATTTTCCCATGACCGACTCAAATGGCTGATGCACAGGAAGAGTAGATGAATGTATAAACATTGTTGACAATTGGAATACATTATGAAAAATAAATATGGCACAATGGAATTCACATATACGATGACTGGCTAAACAGGATGGCATTGCATGATTCACGTATATGATGCCTGGCTAAAGAAGATCACATTGCATAATTCCCATATACTCCCTCTGTTCCTAAATATTTGTCTTTTTAGAGATTTCAAATGGACTACCACATACGAATGTATATAGACATATTTTAGAGTGTAGATTCACTCATTTTGCTCCGTATGTAGTCACTTGTTGAAATCTCTAAAAAGACAAATATTTAGGAAGGGTGGGACTATGATATAGAAACCTAACAGGTGTCATTCACAAAAGGCAAATCTAAACTAAGCTGATGACATATAAGATATATAACGTAAGCAATGCGAGGCACCATATGCATCATATGACCAACATCAGCATGCTAGGTTAGAGCAAACACCTCACGGGGTAAATAGGAGTGGTCGTCTCCCTCTAAATCCCCCTCTGAACAGTTATCTTCCCCTGGAATACAATCTAGAATGGCGGGAGGGGGGCACTTTGCCCACCATGGAGCGGCGTCTGCATTACATTATATTCCCACACAACGGTCTTCTCTTTTTCTACATGTTCAGTACGATTGTGTACAATAGCTGACATGCATAATAAAAACATAGTTAGATTATGTAAGGCCTAATGGGTGCATGCAGAAATCAACACAGATGGTAGCAAATGAATGGATAGATCCAAAACTAATGATAGCAGGTAGATTATAGCTTCAGTTTAAAAAGATAGACGATGGATCGTCTAGTATTTATTGCCCACCCAACATGAACCACATAGAAGACCCCAGATGAACCAGATAGTAGACATGTAGTATTAGTTGTTGCCTCGATATGTGCCCCACATGCATTTTTAAACTCAAGTTTGGACGTTAGTTTGGACCTGACTAGGAGTCTAAGAGGTGAACACGACAATAAAGTAGCAGGTAATAATAACCGATGTATAACGTAAGCAGACACGAAAGAGTGCGGCCTCTCTTCCAGAATTGTGTAGTCCTCAGGTTCATCTGCTGAGTCGATGATGGTAATGCAGTTGGCGTGGCTGCCGGCAATGGGGAAGATGATCTGAGGCAGCGAAAGGAAGTCTGCGGGGGGAATCTCTGCTGCAGTGAATGCTTTCGTCGATGGTGCACCTTAGGTGGGGTGGATGATGGCACAGCAGGAGCAGAACATAACACAAAGAGTTTGCTTTGACACCTAGCAGAAAATGAAGTAAATCTGTAAGGGCTCCTTAGAATTGGAGGATTATATAAATGCAGGGACATGAAAAACACACGGATATGATAGGAATGCACCTGCAAAACAGAGCATTTGCAAACATAGGATTTCTGCCAACATGGGTGTTTGGTTCACATGAATTGGAAGAACACAGGAATGGAGAAACAAGGTCAAATTAAAGTCAAACCATGTGAAAATGAAAAAAAAATAAGAATCTTATTATGCCAGTAATGCAATTAGTCCTGTTCGCCATGCGTATTAATTTGAAAAGGACGTCCAAGTGGATATTAAAATTCCTACATTTTTTCTTTGAAAGAGACACCAAAGGAAAAAAATCCTCCAGTTTTGCTTTGCTCCATTCCTTCTAACCAAATACACGAATAGTATTATCATAGTAAAGTTTCCAATTCTTATGTTTTCCTTCACTTTTTCTTTCAACCAGTGGCGATTCTAGTAGGCAGTCTTCAACAGGCTGAAGCCTGAGCTCGAAATATTTTGTGATCTTACATTTGGTCCACATAAGTATCACATAATAGCTATCTTGCTAAACCGATTAAAATTGTGGTTCGAAAGATCATTTAGTTTTCTCCCTGTCAACTTTGTGACGGCAATTCATTTATTTCTAGTTTTGCAACTGCTTTGAACCAAAGGATCCCTGAGGGGTCGACATGAATGCAGAGTAACAAAGTGATGGGACTAGTGTACAACCTCTTTGGCATAGCCTTGTCGACCTCAACATCATTGGGTTGGACGTGGAGGATGGTGATGCTGGTGTGACTTTTGGAGGTGGAGAAGAAGATTCGAGGCCTGTGGATACGGCGCCGAGGGTAATGCTCCGCTGTGATGGATGGTTTCGTTGTTGGAGCAACTTCTGTGAGGTGTATGACGGCAAGGCTGAAGCAGGATAAGACAGACAACATTAATCTGATGTGGGGCTTTAATATCATTAGTAATAGATGATCTAAAATACATCAACAAAAAGTGCTATATGTAAAATGCATCAGCCGCGCCATGGCCGCTTCGACAGATGCTGTAAATACCGTTCATTCTGAACTTAACTGAAGAAACTGTACAATCCAAAATGAATTTTACTGTTGAAACTGATTGAAGTAGTAGCAGAGCATTGCAACAGATGTTTAGGGCGTTCGAGCACTAGTAGCAGAGAAGCAGTCATCTAAATCAGCAGCCGCTTGAGCATGGAACGCACTAGTAGACAGCAACTCGTGCAGCAGCACCGCGAGCGAGTGCTAAAGCAGAAACTCCTGTAGCTGCCAGAGGTCATGCATAAGTAGTAGCAGCGCGAGCGAGAGCAAGATCAGAGCAGCAACATGAACGAGAGCAAGAATGGAGCAGCAATGCGGCCGACAGCAATAGCAGAGCGGAGCAGCAACATGAACGAAAGCAAGAGCAGTGCAGCAGTGTGACCGACAACAAGAATGGAGCCGTAGCGCGAGCGAGAGTCGGAGCAACAGCAACGCAAGCGAGAGCTGGAGCAGCAACGACTAGTGCCTGTGTGGAAGTCGCCACCGATGAAGCAAGATCGAGTAAAACATAAAATGCAGCAGTGAGTGCAGAACCTCCTTGGTGGCGTTGAGTAGGCCTCGGCTTCATCGGAGGAATTGGTGAGGGTGCTGCTGTTCCGGTCGGGCAGGTCAAGATGGCGCTGTGGGGATGGAGGTGGCGTGATAGACGAGGCGAATGTCGGGGTAGCTCCTTGGAGGTGGAGGACAGGGCGGTTGATCCGGTGGGACGACGAGATCGACAATGGATCCACATCTGGTGTGGTGGATGAGGGACGACAAGCTGTTGCGACGGACGACGTCGTTCGGGAAGAGTCTCTGGCTGGGCGGCGGTCAGGAGGCCGAGGAGGAGCGTGGGTTTTCGCTGGTTTTGGCGGCCTCGGTGTATGAATAGGGGGGCGAAGGGGAATGTAGGGCGAGCCATGGCTTAGGGACGCGCCTGTCCAAAATGTAGGGTAAGTTACGAACACACCTCTAGTAGTTTTGACCATGCGACGTCGAGGCTGCATTTCCAGCTGAGGGGTAATAGGGGGGTTTTGCATGTCTGGGCTGCGGGACCGATTTCGGATGAGGAGGGAGTTTTCACGCGCATCGAAATTTTGGGATAACAAGGCGCGGAACCCATGTTCGGCAGAACAAACTTATAGTGTAAAAAATAATAATTCATACAAGACACAAGAGAGTCATGTCCCTTTTACTATACTGCCATAAATGTCATTGAAAAAGCTACAAGAAAAATGTAAAAAAAATCAGGAAGAACAAGATTACCCTGTACAGTACCAAATCAATTCGCACATCCCTCCACAACAACAAAAAACAAATCAATTTCCACCACAAGAAAGAGTCGTGTCCCTTTTTATATGATTACAAATGCTCCGGTGAACCAAGTTTACATTTTGTTAAATTTGGGAATTATTCCGGGTTCGTTTGGCCTTTTTATACATTAATTGAGTTTCTAGACATTTAATTTGCATAATTCAAATTTCAACTGCAAGCACATGCTCCGGTGCACCAAAGTTGGTTGAAAAATCACATGTGTGTCCTTGGGTGAATTTCTAGGTCCCATGCAAGAAATGGGAATGAAATTCAAACATCTAGGCGTTATGACTCGGCCGAGAACAATGAGTAACTTGGTTTTTTAATTCCTGTAAATCCAAAACTCGCCTGGAAATCATGAAACTTGGCATGGTGTCATGTCATGGCACAAACATGTTATGGTAAAAAACTTGGCCGAATTGGAACAAGTTTTGGTATAAGCTTCTTGTAAACCGGAGCTTCTCTCAAGAAGGCTCGTGGTTCTGAGAGGGAATGTGTCAGCTTTGTGTGCGAAACGATATACGCTGCCCCCTTGATTTTCTTTACAGAGTCAACATAGAACTATATGACTGTCGTCTCAAATTTTGCGATTAGTCCAGGTTCATTTGGCCTTGTTTATACATTAATTGAGTTTCTGGTCACTTGATGTGCATAATTCAATTTTGAACTACAAGCACACGCTCACGTGCACCAAAGTTGGTTGAAAAAGAACATGTGTATCCTCGGGAGAATTTCTAGGTTCCATGCAAGAAATGGGAATGAAAATCAAAGATCTGGGCGTCGTGGCTCGGCCAAGAACATTGAGAAATTTGGTTATAAAATTCTTGTAAGTTGAAACCACGCCTGAAAATCATGAAACTTGGCATGGTGTCATGACATGTCAATAACATGACATGGAAAAAAACTTGGCAAATTGGAACAAGTTTTCGTATAAGCTTCTTGCAAACCGGAGCTTCTCTCAAGAAGGCTTGTGATTCTGAGAGGGAACGTGCCACCATTGTGTACGAAACGATATACACTCCCCCCGCTTGATTTTCTTTATAGAGGCAACATAGAATTATATGAGCGTCGTCTTAAATTTTGGAATTATTCCGGGTTCGTTCAGCCTTTTTTATACATTAATTGAGTTTTTGGACATTTAATGTGCATAATTCAAATTTTAACTACAAGCACATACTCCAGTGCACCAAAGTTGGTTGAAAAATCACATGTGTGGCCTCAGGTGAATTTCTAGGTCCCATGCAAGAGATGGGAATGAAAATTAAACATCTGGGTGTCGTGGCTCGACCGAGGACATTGAGAAACTTGGTTTTAAAATCCTTGTAAATCCAAAACACGCCTGAAAATCATGAAACTTGGCATGGTGTCATATCATGGTACTATCATGTTGTGGTAAAAAAACTTGGCCGAATTGGAACAAGTTTTGGTATAAGCTTCTTGCAAACTGGAGCTTCTCTCAAAAAGGCTCGTGGTTCTGAAAGGAAACGTGCAACCTTTGTGTGCGAAATGATAGACGCTGCCCCCCTTGATTTTCTTTACAAAAGCAATATAGAACTATATGAGTGTCATGTTAAATTTTGGAATTATTCCAGGTTCGTTTGGCCTTTTTTATACATTAATTGAGTTTCTGGACATTTAATGTGCATATTTCAAATTTGAACTACAAGCATATGCTCCAATGCACCAAAGTTGGTTGAAAAATCACATGTGTGTCCTCGGGTAAATTTCTAGGTCCCATTCAAGAAATGGGAATGAAATTCAAACATCTGGGCATCATGGCTCGGCCGAAAACATTGAGAAACTTGGTTTTTAAATTCCTGTAAATCCAAAAGTCGCCTGGAAATCATGAGACTTGGCATTGTGTCATGACATGCCAATAACATGTTGTGGACAAAAACTTGGCCGAATTGGAACAATTTTTGGTATAAGCTTCTTGCAAACCGGAGCTTCTCTCAAGAAGGCTGGTGGTTCTGAGAGGGAACATGCCACCTTTGTGTGCGAAATGATATATGCTCCCCCACTTGATTTTTTTACAGAGGCAACATAGAACTATATGAGTGTCGTCTTAAATTTTGGAATTATTCCGGGTTCGTTCGGCCTTTTTATACATTAATTGAGTTTTTGGACATTTAATTTGCATAATTCAAATTTGAACTACAAGCAGATGCTCCAATGCACCAAAGTTGGTTGAAAAAGCACATGTGTGTCCTCGGGCAAATTTCTAGGTTCCATGCAAGAAATGGAAATGAAAATCAAACATATGGGCGTCGTGGCTCAGTCGAGAACATTAGAAACTTGGTTTTAAAATTCTTGTAAATGCAAAACACACCTGAAAATCATGAAATTGGCATGGTGTCATTTCATGGTACTATCATGTTGTGGTAAAAAACTTGGCCGAATTAGAACAAGTTTTGGTATAAGCTTCTTGCAAACTGGAGCTTCTCTAAAAAAGGCTCGTGTTTCTGAGAGGGAACGTTCCACCTTTGTGTGCGAAATGATAGATGCTGCCCCCTCCCACTTGATTTTGTTTACAAAGGCAACATAGAATATATGAGTGTCGTGTTAAATTTTGGAATTATTCCGGGATCGTTTGGCCTTTTTATACATTAATTGAGTTTCTGCACATGTAATGTGCATAATTCAAATTTGAACTACAAACACATGCTCCAATGCACCAAAGTTGGTTGAAAAATCACATGTGTGTCCTCGGGTAAATTTCTAGGTCCCATGCAAGAAATGGGAATGAAATTCAAACATCTGGGCGACTTGGCTCGGCCAGAAACATTGAGAAACTTAACTTTTGGTATAAGCTTCTTGGAAACCTAAGCTTCTCTCAAGAAAGCTCGTGGATCTAAGAGGGAACATGTCACCTTTGCGTGCGAAATGATATACGCTAGCCCCCGCTTGAATTTCTTTACAGAGGCAATGTATAACTATATGACTGTCGTGTTAAATTTTGAGATTAATCCGGGTTCTTTTGGCCTTGTTTATACATTAATTGAGTTTCTGGTCATTTAATGTGCACAATTCACTTTTGAACTACAAGCACATGCTCCAATGCACCAAAGTGGGTTGAAAAATAACATGTGTGTCCTTGGGTGAATTTCTAGGTCCCATGCATGAAATGGGAATGAGATTCAAACATCTGGGCATCGTGGCTCGGCCGAGAACATTGAGAAACTTGGTTTTAAAATTATTGTAAATCCAAAACATGCCCAAAAATCATGAAACTTGGCAAGGTGTCATGTCATGGTACTATCATGCTGTGGTAAATGTTTTGGCCGAATTGGAACACGTTTTGGTATAAGCTTCTTGCAAAACAGAACTTCTCTCAAGAAGGCTTATGGTTCTGAGAGGGAACGTGCCACCTTTGTGTGCGAAATGATATACACTGCCCCCCCCCCCTTGATTTTCTTTACAGAGCCTACATAGAAATATATGAGTGTCGTGTTAAATTTTGGAATTATTTCGGGTTCGTTTGGCCTTTTTATACATTAATTGAGTTTCTGGTCATTTAATGTGCATAATTCAAATTTCAACTACAAGCACATGCTCCAGTGCACCAAAGTTGGATGAAAAATCACACGTGTGTCCTCGGGTAAATTTGTAGGTCCCATGCAAGAAATGGGATTGAGATTCAAACATTTGGTCGTCATGGCTCAGCCGGAAACATTGAGAAACTTGGTTTTTTAATTCCTGTAAATCCAAAACACACATGAAAATCATGTAACTTGGCTTGGTGTCATGACATGGCACCAACATGCTATGGTAATTTTGCTGTCCAATTTGCGAAGGCGCACACACTAACAATCAAGAAAGTTATTTTGGAACAAGTGTTGTCACGTTACAATCGGAAACACAAGTATTATTGAAACCGTGGGCGTTCTACTTACCAATCACGTGCCGCCACGCGTCCCTTTTTTATTGGCTAGGAGGTGCAGTGCAGGGTAGCTATTTGAGTACGGGAGGCGTGCATCAGACCCCTGCGCGTGCTCATTGGGAGGAGAGCCCTTTGATCTCTATCCGCCACGCACCTACCTCCCAATGTCTCTATGCGCCCGAGCCCCTGTTTCACAGCGTGGCTATGTCTCACTGGACTGAGATTTAAGAGAGAAAAGTGAAAATCTAAAAAGAAAGTTTTGCACGTATCTTGATGTAAGATCCGACGGACCTATATAGCATCGACTACAACTTATAGCAAGCATGGTGAATATAAGGACAATGACAGTGGATAATAATTGTCTTACATATCTAGGAAGATAATTAAAAAGCCACATGCAGCTACGCCTGAAATACACAAGGGCAAAAGAAGAAGGAAGCCACATACAACGATCTAGTTCGCTGATCTCTACTTTCTTGATGTGCTGTGATGTCTACTACACAACCTTCTTCTTGTAGACGTTGTTGGGCCCGCAAGTGCACAGTTTTGTAGGACAGTAGCAAATTTCCCTCAAGTGGATGACCTAAGGTTTATCAATCCGTAGGAGGCGTAGGATGAAGATGGTCTCTCTCAAACAACCCTGCAACCAAATAACAAAGAGTCTCTTGTGTCCCCAACACACCCAATACAATGGTAAATTGTATAGGTGCACTTGCTCGGCGAAGAGATGGTGATACAAGTGCAAAATAGATGGTAGATAAAGGTATTTGTAATCTGAAATTATAAAAATAGCAAGGTAACTAATGATAAAAGTGAGCGTAAACGGTATTGCAATGATAGGAAACAAGGCCTAGGGTTCATACTTTCACTAGTGCAAGTTCTCTCAATAATAATAACATAGATAGATCATATAACAAGCCCTCAACATGCAACAAAGAGTCACTCCAAAGCAACTAATAGCGGAGAACGCACGAAGAGATTATGGTAGGGTATGAAACCACCTCAAAGTTATTCTTTCGGATCAATCTATAAAAGAGTTTGTACTAGAATAACACCTTAAGACACAAATCAACCAAAACCCTGATGTCACCTAGATACTCCATTGTCACCTCAAGTGTCCATGGGCATGATTATACGATATGCATCACACAATCTCAGATTCATCTATTCAACCAACACAAAGTACTTCAAAGAGTGCCCCAAAGTCTCTACCGGAGAGTCAAGAACGTGTGCCAACCCCTATGCATATGTTCATGGGCGGAACCCGCAAGTTGGTCACCAAAACATACATCAAGAGGCATATGATATCCCATTGTCACCACAGATAAGCACGGCAAGACATACATCGAGTGTTCTCATAAAAGACTCAATCCGATAAGATAACTTCAAAGGGGAAACTCAATTCATCACAAGAGAGTAGAGGGGGAGAAACATGATAAGATCCAACTATAATAGCAAAGCTCGGGATACATCAAGATCGTGCCATAGAGGGAACACGAGAGAGGGAGATCCAACACATAGCTACTGGTACATACCCTCAGCCCCGAGGGTGAACTACTCCCTCCTCGTCATGGAGAGCGCCGGGATGATGAAGATGGCCACCGGTGATGGATCCCCCCCTCCGGCAGGGTGCCGGGAAGGGCTCCCGAGAGGTTTTTGGTGGCTATAGAGGCTTGCGGTTGCGGAACTCCCGATCTAGGTTAATTCCCGAAAGTTTCAGTATTTATAGGAATTATTGGCGTTGGTTTCACGTGAGGGGGGTCTCCGAGCCGTCCATGAGACAGGGGGCGCCCCCCCTAGGGGCGCGCCCTCCTATCTCGTGGGCAGCCCGGAGCTCTTTTGGGCCAACTCAGATGCTCCGTGGTCTTGTTTTGGTCCATAAAAAATCCTCAAAAATTGGCACGTCATTTGGACTCCGTTTGATATTCCTTTTCTTCGAAGTACTGAAACAGGCAATAAAACAACAATATGGGCTGGGCCTCCGATTAGTAGGTTAGTCCCAAAAATGATATAAATATGTAGAATAAAGCCCATAAGCATCCAAAACAGGTAATATAATAGCATGGAACAATCAAAAATTATAGATACGTTGGAGACGTATCATGCTGCAGGTCGCGGACACTAGTTCTCGTAGTGAGCGACGATGATCTCTTTCATCAGTTTCATGTCCTCAATACACTGCTTGGCAGCAACCACGAATTCCTCCACTAGCCTTTCGCGCTTGATGTGGAGCATGGCATTCTCGTCCATAAGTTTCTTGATGATGACGCCTGTCCTCTTCAACAAGGCAGCGGTCTCCTCCGGCTACTTCGCCCTTCCGGCGATCTTCGCCCTCAGCAGGTCGCGCTCGGCCCAGAGTTGTTCAATTCAAACGAGGCATTCAGCTTGTCCTACAGCTTCATCCAGCCGGAGATCTAATCCATCTAGCTATGGACGATCGCATGCATGCACCTGTAAGAGTCCTCGCCTGCCCACGAGACATTTTCCCAGGCCGTCGCGGTGCAGGAGGACATCGCTGCTGCATTCATGGCATGGCAGGACATCTCTGTTGCTTCCACGGTGTGGCCGAACCACTCTGCTGTATCGACGGCATGGCAGGACCTCCGTGCTGCTTCGGCGGTGCAGCGGGACCTTTGTGCTGCTACTGCCGCATGGTAGGACATGTCGGCTGCATTCGCGGCTAAGCGAGACATCTGTCGTGCTTCCACTTCCATGCTCGCCTCTCCCTGGTGGTAATCTCTCGACCGAGAACTCACTGTGGCCATGGCAGACACAAGAGAACGATGTTGAATGACTTGTTTGCTTTTGTGGATGAGGAGTTGAGGAAGGAATGTGCAATCATCTTGGCACAATACAATATTTATACATGTGCACTAATACGCTCCTAAGTGGGAAACGGTTTAGGTTGTGATAGGTGTGAATAGTTTGCAATTAAATACTAATATTAGTGTGAACAGCAATTGTAATTTGGAATGTGACGAGATGCAAGCTCAAAATTTATTGACGGTTCTACTTTCGAAGTGCGGCACTATTCCCGGATGGCATAACATGGGCACTTGTTATCGACTGTGGTGTAGCTATTTTGTAATATTCCATGGTACTTATTTTTCTACTATTGTGTAGGTGCAATAATTGGCACCATCAGATACATATCTTATGGTTATTGGGGCATTCGACAGGAATAGCCTCGTGGTGAGCTATAGACTAGTCTTTTTTCACACACATTACATCGACACATATCATCTCTCTCCCTCTTTCCCATGCACACACCTAGTCTCTCGGGACTTCTCGCATGCACCATCTCTAGCTCCCTAGGTCGATGCCACCCACGTACACTTGTACTCCGAGTTTACTACGAAGAGAAGAGGTGCACGCATGCACTCGTCCTCTCTCACACACGCATCTGTAGCTACGAATTGTAGCGTTCTCAACCATCTTATTGGCTCTATCATAGGTTACCGTTGCTCCTTGGCCTTGAGATTGAGAAGTTTAAAACGCGGAGGTTAAGATGGAGGCACGAGGGTTTGGTTCATGTGCAGGCCGCACACGGCACCAACACGACACGAAGCTTCGTCTGCCTGGAGCGCAGTCGGGTGAGTACTACTATTAGTAGTACTACTTTCATGTGTGGCGTCAACTCGCACAAGGATGGAGCACTTCCTGAACAAACAAGCATATAAGTTGCTTATATTTCTTACCCAAAGGATCTTTATATCCAACAGACACAAAATATTCATTCGACTATTGGAAACTACTTTAACTACTGATCTGATGTCGAAGTATTTGCTGCGTCGCCACCAAAACCCACCTTCTCTTAAGCTAAAGTAGACCGAGCTAACCCCTATATTAGCATATTACTAAGATAAGCAAAAGGCATTGTAGAATCATTTTGGAGGTGAGCTTGTTAATCTGAATGTGGAGGGACACTGTCCACGACAACCCAGCCCCGGCTAGAAGCTTGGGAAGAACTGTGAAGAAGGCCAGCTCCTGCACGTCAACGTCGTCGGGATCCTTGCTGCTTGTCACCTTGATTTCCACCTTGACGGCGTCGGTCCTGCCTTTGGGCTCCCCTAGTGGGCCGTTCGCCCACAGCTTGGCCGCATAGTTCGGCAGTGGGGACGCCCCCGCTCTGATGCACACGACCGACATGATGATAGGCGCACCGATGTCAAGCACACCGTCGAGCAAGAAAAACGCGTGGCCCTCCTCCTCCATGAACAGAAAGTGTCGAGGCTCCGACACTGGCACTTGTAGCTGGAGCACCTCGCCGTACTGGATCCTATGCACGGGCATGGGATGCATGGTGCTGATGTGGTGGGAGAGCGCTGGTGGTGGGCCTTCGTAGCTACGGACGGGCACGGGGCATTTGCAGGGCACGAGTGGACACACGCTCTGGTGATCGGCGAGCTTGTGGTAAGTGACGTAGAGCCCACAGCCTTCACGCGGGGCACTCCCCCTCACCGAGGAGAGGACGACCTCCATCGCCGTGTTCTACACATCGAATCCACCACCGCGATCGCACTTCTGGCACTGCCGCTCGTTCCTGGGGTGCTCACCGCGGCAGTCCGCACAGGCTAGGTGCCCTCCCTTGCAATTTACAAATGAATCGAACAACACATCAATCAAGAAACCTGCACCTTGCTCGATCAGCCGAACGGACGAGGTGTATTTGAACCTCATACACTAGAGGCTTCAAGGGTCGGAGGCACAAGGGGCAGTGGAGCAAGGTGAGGTCCATAGAGACCATAGAGAGCTCCATCGTCGGGTCCTGTTTCGTCGACATGATCTCGCCCTCCTCGGGCAGTGGAGCAAGGTGAGGTCCATAGAGACCATAAAGATCTCCATCATCAGGTATTGTTCCGTCGGCATGATCTCGCTCACCTTGTGCACAACCATCTCTCGCTTTAGGGCCTGGGCATTACATCACATATTCATACTACTTCAAGGTGCATTAAATCAACACATGCAAGTACAGTATCGAAAGGAAATTCATGGCATGCATGCATGTGTTGTAATTAATGCATCGGTAAACACAAATTATTGAAATATATTGAGTGCACTGCTTTGATGTGTCGTGTCAACTCGTAAAGTACAAAGTAGAAGGTTGATTACAATGCCCTCTCCCTCGCCCATGAGCGTGGTGGCTCGCAGGACTAGGAGAAGCTTTCGCTACACGCTCTCCCTCCCACACGCTGGGCATGCAGCAGTTCATGTCGTGGGAGTAAGTCTGACAGTAAGAATAGGGGGTACGTAGGACGAGGCAAGGTCCTAGCTACGGCGAGGTTGTACACGCAAGTTTACGAGTACAGGCCCCTCTCAGAGGAGGTAATAGCCTTACGTCTTGGTGCCCTGAGGCTCTGTCGATTGGGATTATGCGTGGATGTTACAAGGGGTGTGAACCCTTGTGCCTGAGGAGGGGGGTGACTTATATACAGTGCAACAGGACCCTCATAGCCCTCGGTTACACAGGTTCAATGTGAGTTAAGATAGGAGTGTTACTGGTAAAGCCAACCATTAAAGTTCTTCAAGACTATAGAGTGAACGCCCGACCGTTGCCATCCTGTGGTGCCTTTAGATTTTTTGTACTCCGAGTGGTTCTTCATATGGTCGAGTGACCCCGTTGTGGTCGAGTGGAATTGGGATATCCAAGTGGAATCTTCTGTCGAGTGGATTGCACTTCAACGCGATTCCAGTCGGTACTTTCTGTTGGTCTTTAAATGTCTTTGATTATAGGGCCCTGTCCTTGGGTTGGGTGTCTAGGTCAGGCCTAAAACCATACCCTAGGTACAAGTCCTCGTCATTAGCCCCCAAATGGATTGAGGTCCGAGTGAAGAAGTGTTGAATTTGGTTCTGACTCGATTCAATGCTCCAGAGGCATTTCATAGAAGTCTGGAAAGCACACTAGTATTTTAGCCCTGCTTCAGTCGCCTCGATCAATTCCAGTAGCTTGAAATCATCGAGTGAGTTAATGTGATAAATATTTGAGTGAATCAGAATGTGAAATCCTAGATGCGATTGGATGCCCTGTGGTTTCCGGATCTTGCAGGATTCGAAATTTCGGAGGAGCATGCAGGATGGTGCGCGGCGTAGTAATCAGAATGAATCGGATAGGGACTCCTCGATTTTCATGCCGCCTTTTTTGCCACCTATCGAGCCAGCGCCTGTGACGGGATGTGATTGGATTGCTTGGGCCCACCGGTCAGTCACTAAGAATCAGTCTCATAAAAGGCGTCGAGGCTGATGTGATATACTCTGTCTTTCATTTGATCCTATTTCTCTCTTCTTCTCCGCCTCTCTTCTCCCTGATCCTCACGCCTCTGCTAGGCCCTCCCAAGCTCCACCGCAATGGTGAAGGAGAAAACAGCGGCCCTGGAGCGCGTGAAACAGGCATCGGCGGCAGCAAAGGGCAAGAAGATGACGAGGGGCTCATCGTTGCGGTCTGGTCTGCCGCCTGGTTGGATCCAGGGTGACTGGATCTGTTCCACTGTCATGAAGGAGGACTTAGAAAATCTCGCCCACGATAGCTTGATCACTCCTGGGTCATGGAGGTTACCAGGGGATGAATCCGAGCCCCAGCCCCATGATGGTGAGTGTGTTCTCATCACCACTCATGTTGAACAAGGTTTTTCTTTGCCCTCGGACCCATTTTTTCGAGTATTATTGAACTTCTTCGGTGCCCAGATCCACCACATCCCCCCAATATAGTCTTGTACCTTGCCGCATTCGTTTCTATGTGCGAAAACTTCCTAGGATGCTAGCCGCACTGGGGTCTCTTCAAGCACATATTCACTTGTTGTTCTCAGATGGTGAAGAAAGCTAACCCAGACGACCAAACAACGCACGTGATCCAGATGTGTGGGGGGTTAGGGATCCATATGAGGGGTAGGAGCTGCTTTCCTCCTGTGACCTTTCCCGAGTCAGTTAGGGGGTGGCAGTTGACCTGATTTTATTGCAAGGATGTTCCAACTCCTGGTCAGTCGACTAGCCTCCCCCCTTTCACTATGGAGAGACTCCGCACCCCTCGCTCACTAGTTTTAGTTTCGGAGGAGAAGGAGGAAGTGAAAATGCTAGTCACAACCATTGTCGAGTTGGTTAAAGGTGGAGTGACGGGGATGGATCTGCTGGAGGTGTTCCTTAGTGGACGGATCCAGCCCTTGCAAGCTCGTGACCAACCCATGTGGATGTACTCGGGCCCATAGGACACCACTCGAACCCACCCGGAGGAGGTTAACGAGGAGACGGTGGCTCAGTGGCTCAGGGGCATTACTGGTGAGGGAGTCCTGGATTAGGGGGTGTCCGGATGGCCGGCCTAAGACCTTTGGCCGGACTCCTGGACTATGAAGATACAAGATTGAAGACTCCGTCCTGTGTCCGGATGGGACTTTCCTTGGCGTGGAATGCAAGCTTAGCGATACGATATGAAGATCTCCTCCCATTGTAACCGACTCTGTGTAACCCTAGCCCTCTCTGGTGTCTATATAAACCGGAGAGTTTTAGTCCATAGGACGAACAACAATCATACCATAGGCTAGCTTCTAGGGTTTAGCCACTCTGATCTCGTGGTAGATCTACTCTTGTACTACCCATATCATCAAGATTAATCAAGCATGAGTAGGGTTTTACCTCCATCGAGATGGCCCGAACTTGGGTAAAAACATCGTGTCCCTTGTCTCCTGTTACCATCCGCCTAGACGCACAGTTCGGGACCCCCTACCCGAGATCCGCCAGTTTTGACACCAACATTGGTGCTTTCATTGAGAGTTCCACTGTGTCGTCACCATCAGGAAGGATGCCGCATCCGGTCTTTAAAGACGGCGTCGTCGCTAAAGGAGCTTTGGCTGTCGGCCAAACTCTCTAGCTAGGCAGGTTTTTGATGACCGCCTGTCTGGCCGCCGCGCCGATGATGACCTCTCGGGCCATCGAAAGCAATCTTCGCATCAGCTCGGAGCTTGCCGAGCAGTTGGATCCGACAGAGCTCCTCTCCCTGAACAAGCTCTTGGATCGCATCGCGGCCCTGATCAGAGAGAGATTGACTCTCCCCAGGTCACCCATCACGTCGAAGTGGTGGAAGAACAATGCGGTGAGTCTTCGCCTGCCCTAAGGACCAGATGTGTCCGGATTCCCGATCCCTCCAAGCCGGATACCCGCGGAGGGGAGGATGTCGCCCAAACCCTGAACATAAAGTCAGGCAGCAGGCCTGATTCATTGAATAATGTCCAAGAAAGCAAGCTTCCGAATTCAGAAACCGCTTGGCCCCTGAATCTAACATCGGGCAAGGTTCCGGATTTAATTCCACCCGCCCACCCAACTATGCAGGATTTATCCCTAATACGGCAAGATCCCGGAGAAACAGCACACCACTACTGGGCCAGATTCCTCCTGGTTATGAACAGGATAAAGGACTGCCGCGGGAAAGAAGCAATTTCACTCTTCTGTAACAATTGCACGGACATCGGAATCCTCAGCGCCGTAAGTCGCCACAAAATTACACGATTCGTCGACTTGGCATCACTAGTACGAAAGTACTATGCGACTGAAAGTGTTCGGAAAACCGAAGATAAATTCTGGGAAAATCCGGCCCCGAATACAACACGAGTCCGAAACAAAAATGCGCATTATCGCCAGGCATCTGAGCCAAACATCAAAAAACAAAAACCCCCTACAGGGTACGGGACCGTACTGGAAGGATGGCTCAATGGACCCTATAAAATTCATAATTCAGGGGAAGTCACACCAACGGATAGCCTTAGAGCATGTTGGATACTCCGGCAGGTGGCTTGAAGTGGCGAGGAGCTTTTAACTCCAGCACCCGAAGAATACATCCCCAGTACGGTGTCGACAGTCTTTGAGACCTTCACATCAAACAATGCAAGGAAACGAACGCTCCGCAACCTTGCCGAAGTCTACCAAGTAGCAACAATAAACCCATGGAATGACACAGCTATCACCTTTAATGCTAGTGACGAACCTAATTCCGGACAGCCCGTGCACCAGCCGCATTGGTCCTCAGTCCGATAGTGGACGGCTTCCGACTTACAAAGGTACTCATGGACGGCGGCAGCGGACTCAACCTCATCTACGAGGAAACCCTGCGAAAAATGGAAATTTACTAGAGCCGCATTGAGCGAAGCAACACAACGTTTAGAGGAATAATTCCAAGCCGGGAAGCGTGCTGTTCAGGAAAAATCACACTGGATGTGGTGTTCGGCACGCCGGATAATTACAGATCCGAGGAGGTCACGTTTCAAGTGGCCCCGTTCAGCAGCGGATACCACGCTCTGCTAGGGCGAGAAGCATTTACAATTTTCCAAGCCATACCCCATTACGGGTACATGAAGCTCAAAATGCCTGGACCCAATGGAATCATCACTCTCGCAAGTGATCCGGACATAGTGCTCCGCGCTGAAAACAAGACAGCCACACTGGCCCTGGAGGCATTATCCGAGGCCCTAGTGAAAGTGCGTTATGTCGACTAGAGGGGGGTGAATAGGCGATTTTTATGAATTCTTCACTGAGGAATTTGCCGGTGAGGAAATTCCTTAGCGAAGAACTATTAGCAGCGGAATAAGTACTCAGAAGTAAGCATAACAGAATACACGCATGGTCATCATGATGAAATGAAGACTAGCACAGAGTACAGAAAGCGTAATCACAGGATAACACAAGATGAAGACAAATAGACTGAAGAAATTGAACTGAGGAAATTGAGAAAGTCTTCAGTCAAAGTCTTCAAACACAGATATGAACAAACACTCAACACAGTAATGAGGAAATGAAAGGGTTGAGGAAATAGAACCAGTTAGGTTGGTGAAGACAATGATTTGGTAGACCAGTTCCAACTGCTGTCTCAATTGTACGTCTAGTTGGAGCGGCTGAGTATTTAAACTCGAGGACACGCAGTCCCGGACACCCAGTCGCTGAGCATGTAGCTCAGGACACCCAGTCCTCACCGTATTCTCCTTGAACTAAGGTCACGCAGACCTCGTCCAATCACTCGTGGTAAGTCTTCAGGCGACTTCCAAACCTTCACAGACTTGGTCACTCGGCGATCCACAATTCCTCTTGGATGCTCTAGACCTTGACGCCTAACCGTCTGGAAGAAGCACAGTCTTCAAAGGTAACAAGCGTCAGATCCACGCGGGATCAATTTATTCAGTGATGCTCAATCACTTTGGGTTTTGTAGGTGTTTGGGTTTGGGATTTTCCTCACTTGATGATTTTCGCTCAAAGTCCTCGGAGGATGGGTTGCTCTCAAATGACAAGTGTCAAGTTCTCTCGGAGCAGCCAACCAGCTAGTGGTTGTAGGGGGCGGCTATTTATAGCCTAGGGACCAGCCCGACATGATAAGACATAAATGCCCCTCAATGATATGACCGTTAGGTGGATAAGATATTTTGGGACAGCTGGCGCGCAGCACAACAACGGTCGGAAATTTGACTCTCAAATTCCTCAGGGCTATCATGTTCCTCACTGTGTAGGTAATTCGCACTGACGAATTTCTAACTCCTCAGTCAGAACAAATTCAACAGCGACCAGAAGAACTTCGTCTCTGTCACTGAAGAAAGTGGCTGAACTGTATGAGATTTCCAAAGGCTTCACTCGAAGGGATTGGTAGGTGTAGGATTTTGAGTTGAGCATCACATGGAAATTTTTCCTTAGTATTTCCTCGACCCCCTTTAACAGTATGGTGTTTCCTATGACTCAAGAAAGATAAAATGAAACTACAAAAACAAAAGTCTTCACGCTTCATGTTCCACTAATGAATATCAAGTCTTCAAGGTCACACCAATTTCTTCACTTTCAAAGTCTTCAGAAAGTCTTCAGAATATCAAAGTCTTCAGTTGAAGAACTTCATTTTTAGGGGTCGACTTTCTCTGTAAATATCAAACTCCTCATAGACTTATAGACCTGTGTACACTCACAAACGCATTAGTCCCTTAACCTATAAGTCTTCAATACACCAAAATCACTAAGGGGCACTAGATGCACTTACAATCTCCCCCTTTTTGGTGATTGATGACAACATATGTTAAGTTTTCAACGGGGATAAATATATGAAGTGTATACACTGATATTGAGGAATTTGATTACAAGATATAGTAGAACTCCCCCTGAAGATGTGCATAGTGAGGAATTTGCTTTTGAGGCAATGCACATTTGAAGAGTTGAATCATGGAGATCTCCCCCTATATCTTTTAATTCATACACGCATTTGATATATAATATGAAGAACTTGAAATGCATGATGAAATATGGTGCCTGATGAGATTCAGCATGCGTGCAAAGTCATTAACGAGGAATAAGCATGCAGAGCATAATGCAACAAAAGTATCAGCGCACAATCGGGTTTAAGATTACAACTCGATCCAAATAAATGTTTCAGAAGAACGAGAGTTGTAACTTCAAAAATGCCCTTAATATAGACCCGCTTGAAGACTAACTCAGATTTCTCCCCCTTTATCATCAAATGACCAAAAGGATTGAAACTGAGGACTAACGCCCCTGAAGAATTTCAAGATGATGGAGGAGCACCAGCGTTGTCGGGGTTGTTTGTTGGAGCAGGGCCTGCCGCAGTGTCGTCCAAATCTTCATACTCATCAGTGTCACGCGATGAAGAATAAGAGCTGGCCACCAAGGAAGGAACTTCGACCTTCTTGAATTTCTTCGGTGGAGGTGCAGACCAGTCAAAGTCTTCCTTGAGACCCATATTCTTCAGATCTGCAACGCTGTAGACATGAGAGAGAACAGCCCAGGTGCGGTTGAGGGTTTCATGGAGGTAGTAGTGGTTCTTCTTCACTGCATTGTGTGTTGAGGTCATGTTGTGAAGAATTGAACCAAACTGACGCTTGACCCATTTATGATTGCGATCAACCTTCTGATGAAGACTGACGAGTAACTCATGATCAGTCATCACCCTGGGTGCTGTGGCTTGAGGATTTTGCTTGGCTGAGGTATTGGCAGCAGAGTCATGTGTGGCAGAATCGTCATTGGTAGAGTAAGATGCAGCTTTGCGAAATTGACCATCCAAAGGGCGAATGCCTTCATCGATCATAGCAGCGGCCTTGCCTTTATCATCACCTGATGAAACTGTCCGTTTGAGGACTTCAATG
This sequence comes from Triticum aestivum, assembly GCF_018294505.1. Taxonomy (NCBI): domain Eukaryota; kingdom Viridiplantae; phylum Streptophyta; class Magnoliopsida; order Poales; family Poaceae; genus Triticum; species Triticum aestivum. Next base: position 643,810,265 of record NC_057801.1, read on the forward strand.
GGAGGCAAGTAGCTACCGTGGTTCAGAGTGTCAGCTTTGTAATTCAGTGAAGATCTTTCCCTGATGAATCTCATTATCCAAGGAGCATAGGGCTTCAGCTCGAATGGTGACATAGCAATATTGGCCAGAGTCCTCATGAAGAAATCATGGAAGTTGATGGGAACGCCATGAATGATGTTGAAAAGCATATTCTTCATGATGCCAACGACTTCTTCATCATTTGAGTCGTGGCCTTTGATAGGACTCATTGTCTTCGTCAGAATTCGATAGACAGTCCGAGGCACATACAATAATTCCTTGACGAGGAATTTGGTTCTTGGGACCTGCCTTGGCTTCAAAGGCTTCATCAGCACTTGCATATAGTGATTTGAAAGTTCTGGTTCATTGTAGATACAATGAGCATCATCAACTGGAGGACTGAGTGGTAGAGCATGAAGCAATTCAGTTGCTGGTGCCTTGTAGTGAGTATTTTCAGACATCCAGTCTAATACCCATGTGTTCACGTCTTCAGCGTTTCCGGTGATGTGCAGGGTTGCATAAAATTGAAGAATGAGTTCTTCATTCCAGTCACAGATATCAATGCAGAAATTCAGAAGTCCTGCATCATGAAGAACACTGAGGACTGGCTCAAAGCCGGGCAGAGACTCCATGTCCACATGAGGAATATGTGCATGATCGAAGATTTTGTCTTTGTTGAAGAGCACTGAGGAATAGAAATTGGCTTGGCTGGCAGTCCAGAAACGCCTCTTCCTTATGCGAGCAGTATCATATGGATTATAATCAGTGAAGAATACGTGCTCGGCAAAGAATTCTTCAGCCTTGAACTTCTGTTTGCTTGAGAACGGATTCTTTTGCTTTGGCAGAGGGGTGTCAGTGAGTTGCATCACCACCTCAGGAATCGCGAGCTCAGGTTCTTCAGGCTGAGGAATTTCTTGTTCCTCAATAGGTGCAGTCTGAGGATCAGCAGCAGCAGGTTCATCAGCACTAGTGGCTGGAATTTCTTCATGCACTGAGAGAGTGGGATGAGTTTCTTCAGAGCCCATTTGAACTGTTGGTGCAGGGGACTGAGGAATCTGTTGGAGCGAGGTGAAGAGAGGAGTATTGGGATGCTGACTTTCCCAAAAGTCATCATTCATCACAGGTGTGGTGCACCCAATATCCACATCTTCATCTTCAATTTCCTCAACACCTGCCTCTTCAGCTGTGAACTGAGGCATAGGTGAGGAAATGACTGGCGTTGAAGAGATTGCGTCCACTTCAATTTCTTCATCAATCTGCTCTGACGAAGTAGCAGAATGATGTTCTTCATCAGATCCGATGGGGATCTCATAGTCTTCTCCAAAAGGAACAAGGTCCTTTGATGGCATGGAGGAAATCGGAACGGCATCAATTGGATTTTCGAGTGAGCTGGTCATTGGCTTCATTTTCTTCGCAGCTGAAGAATTTGACATAGCTGATGCCTTCCTTTTCTTCACTGCAGCTCACTCTGCAGCCTTGGTCTTCTTCACATCGAATGCACATGGAAGAATTGGAGTTGGTGTAGGTGCAGATGGAGCTGAGGAATCTGGTTGATTTTCTTTAGGCGCAACTGATGCAGTTGCCCTGACTTCTTCAGTTTCTTCAGGAGCACCACTAGTGGATGCCCTGGCAATTTCTTCAGCAGCTGGAATGGGATCATCAGCCCTGGAACTAACATTTTCATCAGCAGCCTGAACTTCATCAGCGGTGCTGGCATGTTCTTCAGTCGGCTGAGCTGAGGCTTCAGCCTGAGGAATTTCATGTTGGTTGAGGCTGCAACATTTGTGAATTTCTTCGTCAGGTTGACGAATCTTACTTTGGCCCCTTGCCAATCAGCATAATAAGCATCGAAGTTTTTGCCGAGGTCTTGAATTTCAGTCTGGACCTTGAGAAGTTCTTCAGGTGTTATTTTGACAACATTTTTCTTCAGGAACTTCTCCTTTCTGTATTGAGCTTTCTTAATTTCTCTTGCCTTTTCAAACTTCTATTTCTCTTCAGTGATGAAATGGGTCAGCATGTGATTTTGACCAGCGGTCAGATGAAAATCAGGCATGGGGGTGTTTGGGTCCTTGTGCCAGAGATCAATATAATCGAGGATTTTCCTCGGATCCAACAGCAGTGGCACAAATGTGCCTTTGGCTCCAGCGGCCTTCACCTGTCTGTCTCTGATGATTTCTGCGAGTTCATCATCAGAAGCTTCATCATCAGATGGCACATGGAATGCGACCTGTTTCTTCTTTGGACTTGGCCGAGGACCTCATCCAGTTGTTGCTTTGGTCTTCAGCAGAGTCGGGCCAGATGATGAAATTAGTGCAGCTGAGGAACTTGCTGAGACACCAGAGGCAATCGAGAAACCAGCAGTCCTTTGACATGTAGTCAGATGCAGAGGAGCTGAGGACTTTGTCGGAACTGCTGAGGACTTGGGTGGAGCAGGAGCAGTGTGAGGAATTTGCCGTGAGGGCGCTGCTGAGGAACTTGGTCGTGAGGGCGCTGATGGTGAAGCACTTGGCTTACGAGCGGGCTTCTTTGGCATGGATATCCTCGGTTGGACCGAGGCCTCAGTAGCAGTAGCAGTGGCAGAATCCTCATTGAATTTCTTCACTGCCTCCTTGGCTTGTCTTGCCAATTTGGCTTGGCGCTTAGCCCATTCTTCAGGAAAGTCCTCACCATGTTTGATGCTCGTGGGATCAGCTACTTGGCCAGGTGCCAATGGAGCTCTTGGGCACGGAGGATTGAGGGCGGATTTCTTCATGTACTTTGGAGTCACATATCTGTATTCCCTCCATTCCCTTGCCCATCTCCATTCAATCTTCTGAATGTGCACCTTGCGCTGATTTTTGTTTTCCTTGCCATATTTTGCTTCATCAGGTGTGCAATAGTCAGCATAAATTTCCTCAGGGATTTCAAACACAGTCATAACCTCAGGTTTCTTTCCTCCTTTCTGCGGCTTCTTACCGTCTGCCATATTCTTCAGTTGAGGAATCTGAACAATTGAGTTCTCTGAAGAAGTATGCAGTTTTTCTTCGAGGAACGCTGCAAATGAGTTAAGTTGATGAGAACCTAGTGATTCAGCAGCAGACATGAGTACCTGTGAAGAGAGTACAAGTGCGAGGAATTTGGAGAGGTCATATGCGTTTTGAGAAGGTTTTTCGAAAAGAACAAGTTTTAAGGAATTTGACCAGATGAGCCTTCAAGAATTTCACTAAGCAATCTTTGTCTTAGGTTCCAGAGTTGTATAGATCGAGAATCCATACAATTAAGGAATCTTGAGGAAAATTATTGCTTAGAGAAACGAATCAAGAGCATAGTTTGTTTGAGGTGTTCATATATGTGAAGATTTGAAGAATAAACACCTTTGAAGATTTTCAGGAAGGTTTGAGAATCAAAGTGAGTAATAAAAGTAACTTTTAATTACCCGAAGTGAAGAACACGATGAACTGAGAAGAACAGACGGGAAGTTCGTCAGGTTAGATCTTCCTTGCCCTAACTCGGCGGAGGAAGACAGCTACGGCGGCTGCGGAGTTAAGATTTCCGCGGTCGGCGTGAGTACGGCGGCGACGAGGTCGAGGCAGCGAAGATCTTCCAAACCGGCGATGATGGAGTAGCGGTGGCGCTAGGGTTTGAGGAGCTCGAGTGGGAGAGAGATGGTCGAGCGGAGTAAATGAAGTGAGGAAGGAGAGAGGGGTATTTATAGACACGGTGAAAAACTGTTCGCCCGAAGATTTAGGACGAACGTGCCCCTGCCCTTTCTCCTTCATGCGACATGTGTCACCCACGTACTGTGTAGTGGAGATCGTGTACGATCATGGGTGAATAGAATAATGCATCGTGGGATGTGGAACATTTTGTGCGGCAAAACCGAAAATTTGGATAAGATTTGTTTTAAAGTTTCGTTCGCAATTTCTTCAGCTGCCAAGGACACAGTGAAGACTTTGAACGAGTTTCAAATAGAACGCGCATGAAGAATTTGTGAATAGATTGGGTTGAGTATAGCATAGCGGGGAAGGGTCCGAGCACATTCACTTAGCAGAAAAAGCAACTTGAAGAAAGAGCTATAAGTGAATGCTGTAGAGGACATAAACTTATATATATATATAGCCAATGAAGAAAAACGAAGGAACCAGTGAAGATTTTGAAAAGTTGAGGAATTTGAAAAACTGTAGAATTTCAAAACTGAGGAAAAACTCAAATTTGAAGATTTTCAACTTTTTGAGGTGGCGTGACCCACCGTATAAGAATGATGATTTCAGACACCGCGTACAATTGTCGTAGGGTTCTGAGAATCAAATTCTTCATTAATTTCTTCACACTTAGAGTGTTATTCTTCATTGATTGAAGAAAAACGTTTCTTCATGTGTTGCACATCTAAGTCATCAATTCTGCATAAGTGTTAGGATGTGTGTCCTTTTCAAAGAACATTCGAAGATTCTAAGATATTTAGCTCACACCGCAACTTGCTAAATCTCTTCTCATCCAAGGGCTTAGTGAAGATATCAGCTAGTTGTTCTTCAGTCTTCATGTGCTCGATAGAGATGTCGCCCTTCAACGCATGATCACGAAGAAAATGATGACGAATTTGAATGTGCTTTGTCTTCGAGTGCTGAACTGGGTTGTGAGCAATCTTGATGGCACTCTCATTGTCACAGAGGAGAGGCACATTCTTCACGTTGACGCCATAGTCCTTGAGCGTTTGCTTCATCCAAAGCAGTTGAGCACAGCACGATCCAGCAGCAATGTATTCAGCTTCCGTAGTAGACAGTGATACGTAGTTCTGTTTCTTCGAGGACCAACAGACCAAAGATTGTCCGAGGAAATGAAAAGTGCCAGAGGTTGACTTGCGGTCCACACGATCACCAGCATAGTCAGAGTCAGAATATCCAATAAGATCAAAAACAGAGCCCTTGGGGTACCATAATCCTAGTGTTGGTGTGTGAGCTAGATATCGAAGAATATGCTTCACAGCCTTATGGTGTGATTCCTTCGGTGCAGCTTGAAATCGGGCACACATGCAAACACTAAGCATTATATCTGGCCTAGATGCACATAAGTACAATAAAGAACCAATCATGTAGAGGTATACCTTGTGATCGAAGTCAATACCATTTTCATCAGTGCATAGATGGCCTTTTGTGGGCAGAGGAATTTTGACGCCTTTGCAATCTTGCATGCCGAATTTCCTCAGTACATCTTTGAGGTATTTCTCCTGAGATATGAATATGCCATTGCGCTGTTGACGAATTTGAAGACCTAAGAAGAATTTCAACTCTCCCAGCATAGACATTTTATATTCTTCACTCGTCATATAGGAAAATTCATCACTATAAAGTTGGTCAGTACAGCCAAAGATAATATCATCAACATATATTTGGCACACAAACAGTTCACCATCATAAGATTTAGTAAAGAGAGTAGGGTCGAGTGAACCGGGTGTGAAGCCATTCTTCACGAAGAATTCCTTCAATGTATCATACCACGCCCGAGGGGCTTGCTTGAGGCCATAGAGGGCCTTATTAAGTCTGAAGACTTTGTCAGGATTCTTTGGATCTTCAAAACCTAGGGGTTGAGCAACATATACTTCTTCCTCAAGCTTACCATTGAGGAATGCACTTTTCACATCCATTTGATATAAGATGATATCATGATGATTAGCATAAGCAAGTAATATGCGAATAGCCTCAAGTCTAGCAACAGGTGCAAAAGTTTCATCGAAATCAATTCCTTCAACCTGTGTGTAGCCTTGAGCTACTAGTCGTGCCTTATTCCTTACCACAAGGCCATTTTCATCTTGCTTGTTGCGGTAGATCCACTTTGTGCCAATGATATTATGCTTGTGAGGATCTGGACGTTTGACCAGTTCCCAGACATTGTTGAGCTCGAACTGATGTAATTCTTCTTGCATAGCCTGAATCCACTCCGGCTCCAAAAATGCTTCATCTACCTTAGTGGGCTCTGTGATAGAGACAAAAGCATAGTGCCCACAAAAGTTAGATAAATGTGAAGCTTTTGAGCGTGTGAGAGGACCTGGCGCTTCAATGTCATCGATGATCTTGTCAACTTGTACTTCTTTTGCAACGCGAGGATGAGCTGGTTGACATCGAGGTATTTGATCATTTTCCTCAGCACCATTGTCTTCATCATTATCTTCAGTTGCGTCAGCTCGATGTTCTTTGCGAACTGGAATGAATTCTTCAGCAAGTTCTTCAATAGGAATGACATCCTCAGTTGCCTTGAACTTGATAGAATCCTCAGGTGCTGGTTCATCTAACACAGAAGGTAGGTGCTCTCTTTGCGAGCCATTAGTTTCATCGAACCGCACATCTACAGTTTCAACAATCTTGTGAAGAACAATGTTGAAGACTCTGTAGGTGTGCGAGTCCTTTCCGTAACCAAGCATAAAACCTTCATGTGCTTTCGGTGCAAATTTAGAATTGTGGTAAGGATCTCTAATCCAACATCTAGCACCGAAGACTTTGAAATAACTCACATTGGGTTTCTTGTCAATGAGGAGTTCATAGGCCGTCTTCTTGAAGAATTTGTGAAGATATACTCTGTTGATGATGTGGCACGCAGTATCAATTGCATCAATCCAAAAATGATCAGGCGTTTTGTATTCATCAAGCATAGGGCGAGCCATTTCAACAAGAGTTCTGTTCTTGCACTCCATGATGCCATTTTGCTGAGGAGTATAAGGAGCAGATAACTCATGAGTAATACCAAGTTCATCAAGATAGTCATCAGGACCGGAATTCTTGAACTCAGTTCCATTGTCACTTCTGATGTGCTTGATCTTCACACCAAAGTTGATTGAAGCCCTCGAGCGAAATCGTTTGAAGACTTCCTGCACTTCATGTTTGTAAGTAACAATGTGTACCCATGTATATCGAGAGTAATCATCAACAATAACAAAACCATATAGAGAAGTAGCATTAGTGACTGTTGAGTAATGATTAGGTCCAAAGAGGTCCATGTGAAGCAATTCGAATGGACGAGTAGTGGTCATGATAGTCTTCGCTGGATGCTTGGCCTTGGTCATTTTTCCAGCTTCACAGGCTCCGCATAAGTGATCCTTGAGGAATTTGACATTCTCAATGCCAATGACATGCTTCTTCTTCGCAAGCGTGTGCAAATTCCTCATGACTGCATGACCAAGTCGTCGATGCCATAGCCAGCCTTCTGAAGCTTTTGCAAGTAGACACACGGCTGGTTGTGGTCCTGTAGAGAAATCAACAATATACAAATCTCCTCTCTTAAAGCCTTCGAAGACTTTGGGATTGTCAGCTTCCATAATCACAACACAACGATACTTGCCAAAGACAACAACCATGTCAAGATCACAAAGCATTGAGACTGACATGAGGTTGTATCCTAAGGACTCAACAAGCATGACTTTGTCCATGTGTTTATCCTTAGAGATCGCAACCTTACCAAGACCCAATACCTGACTTTTGCCTTTGTCAGCAAAGATGATATGCTTCAGATGTGACGGTGATAAGGGAGCATCCACCAAAAGATTCTTGTCACCAGTCATGTGATTTTTACATCCACTATTGAGGACCCATTCAGTGGTTTTGGGTTGATCATCCTGCAGATGAATTAGTGTAACTTACAATCTCATATGCTTCATTAGTGAAGAATATGATATCAAGTTCATCAGATGAATTTCATCAAGCGGTAAACAAATATAGCAGTAGGAGGACGTGTGAAATGAAGATTCATTTCATCATGGTTAGCCTGCGTCCTTTCATGCATTTTGTCAGGTCCCCAGCAAATTCTTCAGACGTTAAGGCATGTATGGAGACCTGACCCTGTAGAAGAGATTAGATCTTTTTCTTCACCACCCACAACTGAAGGGGTGGCAAAGAGTTCATCACTCTACGAGCACCATACGAGAATGGTGGCATAGAAGCCAAACCATTTCGTTTCACATAAGAGGGGTTAGGGTAAGCATATGAATAAGCAGAGAAATTCTTCGAGGACTTATGAGCATAATGATTTGAAGAATAATGTGCATATTCATAGCCCTTAGCTCTACCCTGCAAAACAGAGTTGTTAGCACGATGATGATCATATGAGGACTTTGATCCAGTTGAGGAATTTGATCCACGTGAGGAATTTGGTCCATATGAGGACTTGGATCCATAAGAAGAATTAGGTCCATATGAAGAGTTTGTTCTGGGGTTCCTATTCTTCACAGGTGGTGTCATGAGGACATTCACCTAAAGACTTTCAACATAACTTTTGGGAACCCAGATTTTCTTCATAGGGGAACCGTTCCTGCAGTTAGTCCCAACATATCTAGCAAATACTTCACCATTCTGATTTTTGAACAGTTTATAGTTGGAGTCAAATGACTCATCAGAAGAATGAGGAGATTCACATGTAAAGCCAGATAACATGGATGGATCAACTGGAGGTCCCTTTGCAGCAACCCATGAGGTTTTGGGGTACTGCTCAGGCTTCCAATATGTTCCATCAGCATTGAGTTTCCTCACAAAGGCAATACCCTCTTTCCTAGGGTTTCTGTTGAGGATCTGCTTTTTGAGCACATCACAAAGAATCTGATGCCCTTTGAGGCTTTTGTACATGCTTGTAGTGTATAGTTCCTTCAGCCCTGCATCGTCAGTAATACTAGCATTGTCCTCAGATGAGGAATTAGTGATAGCAGAGGCAGGTGAAGAATTTGTAACAGTTGAAGCATTTGAACATTCAGGTGAAGAATTAGCAGATTCACGTTCAATGCACTTTAAGCATGGAGGAATAAATTCTTCCTGAGAAGCGCTGATTTGTTGAGCAAGTAATGAATCGCGCTCCTTCTGAAGATCTTCATAACTCACTCTTAGCTTCTCAAGATCTTGCTTTCTTTGAAGAAATTCATAAGAAAGTTTCTCATGATCAGATAAGAGAGTGTTATGATGACTTTGAAGGTTATCAAGCCTAGACTAAAGTCTGTGAGGATTTTCAGTCAGGGCTTTAGTGCGATCCATTTCTTCACATAACATATCATCACTCTTAGCTAGCATGTTTTGAACCTTTTCCAAGGCATGTTGTTGTTTGGTAGCAATGCAAACAAGTTTGGTATAGCAAGGTTCAATATCATCATCAGATTCATCATCATCAGATTCACAGTCACTAAATTCAGATGAGGAACATTCGGTTACCTCATCACCCTTTGCCATGAGACATGATGCAGACGATGATGATTCTGGCTCGAAATTCATCGTTTTGAGAGATTCCTTGAAGTCCTCAAACCAGGGATCATGACGGGTTCAATGACCTTCATAGACATCAGAGATTCGGTCCCAGATAAGCTTTGCATTGCAAAGATCCATAATGTGCCTGATTTGATCTCTGGATAGGCAAGATGATATCCTTCGCCATGTAGTCAAGTTGAGTGTATTTGCGAATATCATATGCATTCGCCGACTTGCATAGATCAGTAAGACCAATCTCAGTGACGGTCCACAGCTCGCTGTCCCTTGCCATGAGGCGCTTCCTCATCATGGCCTTCCACTTGGGATAGTCACGACCGTCAAAGATAGGGCATGTCACTTTCTTCATACCTGCGGTCGACATAACTAAACTCCGGGCGCTTAAACCAAAATCACACAGAACAAGGGAGTACCTTGCTCTAATACCAATTGAAAGTGCGTTATGTCGACTAGAGGGGGGTGAATAGGCGATTTTTATGAATTCTTCACTGAGGAATTTGCCGGTGAGGAAATTCCTTAGCGAAGAACTATTAGCAGCGGAATAAGTACTCAGAAGTAAGCATAACATAATACACGCATGGTCATCATGATGAAATGAAGACTAGCACAGAGTACAGAAAGCGTAATCACAGGATAACACAAGATGAAGACAAACAGACTGAAGAAATTGAACTGAGGAAATTGAGAAAGTCTTCAGTCAAAGTCTTCAAACACAGATATGAACAAACACTCAACACAGTAATGAGGAAATGAAAGGGTTGAGGAATAGAACCAGTTAGGTTGGTGAAGACAATGATTTGGTAGACCAGTTCCAACTGCTGTCTCAGTTGTACGTCTGGTTGGAGCGGCTGAGTATTTAAACTCGAGGACACGCAATCCCGGACACCCAGTCGTTGAGCATGCAGCTCAGGACACCCATTCCTCACCGTATTCTCCTTGAACTAAGGTCACGCAGACCTCGTCCAATCACTCGTGGTAAGTCTTCAGGCGACTTCCAAACCTTCACAGACTTGGTCACTCGGCGATCCACAATTCCTCTTGGAATGCTCTAGACCTTGACGCCTAACCGTCTGGAAGAAGCACAGTCTTCAAAGGTAAAAAGCGTCAGATCCACGTGGGATCAATTTCTTCAGTGATGCTCAATCACTTTGGGTTTTGTAGGTGTTTGGGTTTGGGATTTTCCTCACTTGATGATTTTCGCTCAAAGTCCTCGGAGGATGGGTTGCTCTCAAATGACAAGTGTCAAGTTCTCTCGGAGCATCCAACCAGCTAGTGGTTGTAGGGGGCGGCTATTTATAGCCTAGGGAGCAGCCCGACATGATAAGACATAAATGCCCCTCAATGATATGACCCTTAGGTGGATAAGATATTTTGGGACAGCTGGCGCGCAGCACAGCAACGGTCGGAAATTTGACTCTCAAATTCCTCAGGGCTATCATGTTCCTCACTCTGTAGGTAATTCGCACTGACGAATTTCTAACTCCTCAGTCAGAACAAATTCATCAGCGACCAGAAGAACTTCATCTCTGTCACTGAAGAAAGTGGCTGAACTGTATGAGATTTCCAAAGGCTTCACTCGAAGGGATTGGTAGGTGTAGGATTTTGAGTTGAGCATCACATGGAAATTTTTCCTTAGTATTTCCTCGACCCCCTTTAACAGTATGGTGTTTCCTATGACTCAAGAAAGAGAAAATGAAACTACGAAAACAAAAGTCTTCACGCTTCATGTTCCACTAATGAATATCAAGTCTTCAAGGTCACACCAATTTCTTCACTTTCAAAGTCTTCAGAAAGTCTTCAGAATATCAAAGTCTTCAGTTGAAGAACTTCATTTTTAGGGGTCAACTTTCTCTGTAAATATCAAACTCCTCATAGACTTATAGACCTGTGTACACTCACAAACACATTAGTCCCTTAACCTATAAGTCTTCAATACACCAAAATCACTAAGGGGCACTAGATGCACTTACACCTAGCGGCCGAGGAACTAACTGCGTTGTGCTCTACGATGGACAGGGACGATGTGATACTAGACAAGAGATCCAAGTCCACCTCTTTCAAACCAGCGGACGAAATAGTCAAATTCCAAGTCCATCCAACGGACCCTACAAAAACGGCCTCCATCGGGGCACAACTAAAACCCGATGTAGACGCCGCACTCAGAGACTTCCTCCGAGAAAATTGGGACATTTTTGCCTGGCACCCCTCAGATATGCCAGGAATCCCACGCAGGCTGGCTGAGCACAGCCTGAACATCCTAAAAGGGTTTAAACCCGTCAAGCAGACTCTATGGCGTTTTTCCGAACCCAAGAGACAAGCCATGGGAGAGGAGCTAGCAAAACTGCTGGAAGCCGGATTCATCGGAGACATAAAACATCCGGACTGGCTAGCAAACCTGGTGATGGTACCAAAGAAGGACAAATCTTGGAGCCTATGTGTCGATTTCAAAGACCTAAATAAGGCCTGTCCAAAGGACCCTTTCCCACTCCCCTGAATTGATCAAATCATCGATGCCACTGCAGGACACGACTCATTGTGTTTCCCCGATGCATACTCTGGCTACCACCAAATCAAGATGGCAAAGTCAGACCAAGCCGCAACGGAATTCATCATGCCATACGGCCCATTCTGCTTCAATAGGATGCCCTCCGGGCTCAAAAACGCCGGCGCAACATATCAGCGCATGATTCAGACATGTCTGGCCAACCAGATCGGCAAAACAGTTGAAGCATACGTAGATGACGTGGTCGTCAAAACAAAACACGTCGATACTCTAGTAGACGACTTGAGGATCACGTTCGACAATCTCTGAACATATGACATTAAGCTCAACCCAGAAAAATGCGTTTTCGGCATACCAGCCAAAAAGCTCTTAGGCTTCATCGTATCCGGTAGAGGAATTGAAGCAAACCCAGCCAAGATCCGAGCTCTGTCACAATTGGATACCCCAAAGAACCTCAAACAAATACAAAAATTGACAGGATGCGTGGCGGCTCTAAGCTGCTTTATCTCCCGCTTAGGAGAAAAGGCATTACCCCTCTATCGCCTCCTGCGGCGCACCGACCACTTCGAGTGGACGGATGCCGCCACGGCCGGACTCGAAGAAATAAAAGCCATACTGGCAACAAATCCGGTCCTGGCTGCGCCCAACACGGGCGAACCAATGCTATTATACATCGCGACAACCCATCAAGTTGTAAGCGCGGTGCTCGTCGTCGAACGAGAAGCGGACGGACACAAGTTCCCCCTCCAAAAACCAGTGTACTACGTGTCCACTGTACTAACTCGATGCAAGTCACGGTACCCGCATTATCAAAAGATAGCGTACGCGATGTTCATGGCATCCCGGAAGCTGCAACACTACTTTCAAGAGTGCTCAATAATAGTGGCATCCGAAGTACCCCTTAATGATATTATAAATAACCGCGGTGCAACGGGCCGGATTGCCAAATGGGCCATCGAGCTCCTCCCGTTTGACATAACTTACAAGCCAAGGCGAGCTATTAAGTCGCAGGTTTTGGCCGACTTCATCGCCGAATGGACTGAAGCCGAACTACCTAAAGAGTATGGCGCATACTCCAACTAGATCATGCACTTCGACGGCTCCAAAATGTTGGCTGGCCTAGGGGCTGGCGTGGTTCTGACGTCCCCAACCGGAGATACAGTCCAATACATACTTCAGATAATGTACACGGATTCCAACAACGCAGCCGAATACAAGGCCCTTTTACATGGCCTCCGGATGGCAGTCTCCATGGGCATTCAGCGCCCAGAGGTTCGCGGGGATTCAAACCTCGCAATATCCCAAATAAATGGAGACTTCGACGCAAAGGATCCGAAAATGGCAGCTTACCGCAACGCCATCTTAAGGATGTCAGCTCGGTTTGAGGGGCTTGAATTTCATCACATAGCCCGGGAAAATAACCAAGCAGCAGACGTGTTGGCACGCATTGGCGCCAAGCGCGAGGCCGTCCCTCCCAACATCTTCCTAGAAAGGCTGTTCAAGCCATCCGTATCATAGGAAGGAGAATCCGGAAACAATAGCCCGGACACAACTACACTGCCCCTCACCGAACATTCTGACACAGTTGGGGGCTCCGCCAACGAAACAACGCTGTCAGCCCATGCAATAATGGCAGTCATTACCCCTTGGACAGAACCATTCCTAGCCTACCTAACTAGGCAGGAACTTCCCGAGGACCAAAACGAGGCCCACTGCATAGTGCGGTGATCTAAATCCTACAAAGTCCACGAGGGAGAGCTTTACAAGAAAAGCACAACCGGAGTCCTTCAAAGGTGTATCTCCGAAGAGGAAGGGCGAGACCTTTTGGCTGAAATTCATGCCGGACTCGGCGGGCACCACGCTGCAGCCTGGGCCCTTGTAAGCAAGGCCTTCCGTACCGGATTTTATTGGCCAACGGCCCGGGCAGACGCTCAGGACTTAGTGCAACGATGTGTTGGTTGCCAGTTATTCGCCAACCAAAGCCACATGCCGCCTACCGCCCTACAAACTATAGCCATTACCTGGCCTTTTGCGGTCTGGGGGCTTGACATGGTCGGACCCCTTAAAGGAGGAACCCACAAGCAAAAATATCTACTGGTCATGGTGGACAAATTCACCAAATGGATAGAAGCCAAGCCTGTAAAGACGGCCGAATCCGGACCAGTGATAGACTTCATATTCGGGGTCGTACACTGTTACGGAGTCCCCCACAGCATCATAACCGACAACAGCACAAACTTCATGGCTGATGAAGTCAAACTTTGGTGCAAAAACATGGGCATCAAGCTCGACTACGCTTCAGTCTATCACCCTCAAACCAACGGTCAAGTCGAATGGGCCAACGGTCTCATTATGAGCGGCATCAAACCCAGACTAGTGCGATCCCTCAAGGAATCTAACACGCACTGGGTAGAGAAGCTTGACTCCGTACTCTGGGGGCTGCGGACCATGCCGAATGGCACTACCGGATTCACACAATTTTTTATGGTATACGGCGCAGAGGCAGTACTGCCATGCGACATAATCCATGACTCACCTCGAGTGCGCATGTACGAAGAAAGAGAAGCCGAGCTCGATCGGCAGGACAGCTTGGACGCATTGGAAGAGGAGTGCGACGTGGCAAAAGCTCATTCCGCATTCTATCAACAGCAGGCTCGAAGATACCAAAGCAGAGAAGTACGAGCCAAAACCTATAACGTTGGCGAACTAGTTCTACGCCTGCCGGACAAGAAAAAGGATAAATTAAAGCCCAAATGGGAGGGCCCCTTCATAATCGACCAAGTACTGACCGGCGGAGCGTACCGTCTGCGAAACGCATCGGATAACCGACTCGAGCCGAACCCATGGAACGCAGCATCCCTACGAAGATTCTACGCCTAGCGCCGGACTCTGTGTTCGTTTCCTTCCGCTGTCCCTTTGTTTTATTTTTATTTTTATTCTTTTTTATTTGTTCCTTCTCCCCACCTTTTTTCTTCTCCCAAGCCCTTAGGGGCTTGCCTGTGCATTGTTCGCACATACCCGACGCGCTACCCGTGCTCATAATACCTGGGGGCTTCTTTACCAAGAAGTTTATATTAAACGGGCCTCATGCCCAAAACATGTGTGACGCTTCCGCATGAACCTTTTATACACCATTATATGCATCGATATGGCTTAAATTTTGGCCAAGCTGGGTTGCTTGGCTCCTGTGCTTACTCCTACGTTCCCGTTCGTTCGGCTAGGTGGTAAAGGGAGCACCTCTGTGATTGTTACTGTCGGGTCAGCCGGATATGTACCTCAGACTGGGTGAAGCCGAAAGCTAGCGTTCTTAAGGGAATATTCCGTCGGTGAACTAAAAGATGATCTTTCGTATTTATTCATTTGCCCCCAGATGCTTTTCTGCTCTTTCTGGCAGTTCGGACATGCACTTTAGGGCATGCCTCCCAGGGAAAGGAACCCCTAACGGAACTATTCTCCCTGGAAGATGTTTCTTACTAACCATGTAATATAACATAACTAGCTGGGCACTTGTCTGCTAAAGCACTTATGACCCCTACGCCTTGTCTACATGCATGCCCCGGTTCTTACATAATCAAGAGGGTATTCGGACACACTCCGGACTATAGGGTCCAGAGGTCGAAGCGAAAAGGTCCGCAATGACAAACGATCTACAATCCGGCTAGAGGCATATTTTATGTCATTTTAAATTATAGAGTCAATCCGACTCGGCATATTCTTCTTCAATGCCATCCAACAGGCGGTCTAATTTACAGTCCTGTTGGGAATACTTTGCAGCTAGCTCCACCTGGCCATATGCTAAGCTGACTGGGATCTCCTTTCCGTCCGGACCTATAGGGCCGACCTCGGCCATGTGGTTTGGGTCAGCCTTCGTGTACCGAGTCTTCACCATGGCCCAGGCCTCCCTGGCACCTTGACGGCAAGCCGATATCTTCCACAACCGGAAGCGCTGCCGCACTCCCTCCAACTTCTTTGTAAGCTCCTCAAGGCCTTCGGGCACGGAGAGGGATGGCCACATAGCCTGGATGACGCTTTGCATTGCCTGCCGAACTCGTTCGTGTAGTTGCAACAGCTTGGGAAGAAGGTCTCCCGTTGAACCGAGCATTTCCTCCGCAGGACGACCTGTCAGAAGACCTACAGACATAGCTCTGTCAATCGACTTCCCCGCCGAATTATTTTTTCGAAGATTCGTTCAAGCACTTACTAAAAATGCCGCGTCGAAGTCGCCGATTCTCCTTCATGGCAGAAGACAGTTGAATACGAACATCTTTCAGTTCCTCGCCCAGCTGGGTATTGGCGTCTTGAAGCTTGTTCTTCTCTTGCCTCACCCTCGCCAGCATGCTCTCGCCAGCCTTTAGTTTGCGTAGGAGTTTGTTGCTTGTCCGGATTTACGCCGGCCTCATCTGCATTATTATCATCAGGGTTGCACACCTGCCGCATTTCAAAGCGGAATTATCTTTCGAAGCATATATTACCTGTGGGGGTCCACTTGGCATTTTCTGAAGTGGCCAGTGCAGCCTCGAGCTGGGCCTTGCACTCTTCGAGCTCCTGGGACAATTGCGTATTCTTCTTTGTAAGACACTGCATAGCACATGATCCTTCAAACAGTTATCTTCACTGTTTCAAGTCTCGGGGGCTACTGACAGATATAACCTTCAATTCTACTCACCTGTATGTCTTTCACATACTGCTCCGTGGCTCTGGCTAGACCATTTTGAGCAGCACGGAGATACGCATCTCCTGTATTAAAGGCGTCCAATGCCTCTGGGAAAAAACACGCGTCGTGAAGAACAGTCCGGCGACGCCTGTGCTTCACGGCGCTCTCCACCTCTGAATTGGTGGAAGATAGCCCGTCGACGTCCTTTGTCGAAGGAGCGCCCGAGGCGTGCCCCGTGTCCGTCTCCTCTTCCGGACCCGGCCTTGAACCTTGGCCGGCGGACATAGTCCGGCGGGCTCTCTTCTTTCTAAGAAAATCATGAGCATTAGTAAGACTCAAGGGCATAAACCCTAGGCGTTAAATTCGCACGCCGTACCATTGCGCCGGAATCTTGATCTGGTCCGCACTTCTTTTTGGCCCGCCTGGCTTCAGCGGCCCTTGTTGGCTGCCCACCGTGGGTTCGGCCTTCCGCCTCAAGGATTTACCCTGCGAAACGCTATTAGTTTACGGCATGCAAGATAAAGCATGAGAATACTGGGACTTCGGTCTTAGTTACCTTGGAGGCTGGAAGTAGTCCGGGATAGTCGGCCGTGATGGCCACTAAGGAGTTATCCTTGCTCAATTGATGAAATACTCCATCAATTAATTCCACACATAAGTCCGGATCTTCTTGGGAGTCCGGATCGAGGGACCGTTCCGGGTCCTCGGGTTGTGGAGCAGGGTTGTTTATTTCCTTCACACCTGGCGCAGCTCCTGCGTTTAAACATTACTAGACTAAGTACTCAACTACGGGAATTTCAAACGCGTATAGGCAAATGAAAGTGTCCGCTCACCCAACCGGGTGGATTGTACATGGAGAATACGCCTTCCGGATTGAAACGGAGGAATTCTTCCTCTTCTCCCTTGTACAAAGCGGATAAGATTCTCGTTAAAGTGGCAGCCGAATCTGGCCCCTTGTGATCGCACCAGGTAGCGTCATCCTCCCCGTTGAAATCCCACATAGGGTGGCCTCTGTATTGAAGCGGCTGCACCCCTCGCGTAATGCATATGGCCATGACCTTGATCATGGTCAGTCCGGAATGAGCCAACAATCTTATCCGGCTCATCAGGTATAGGACGTCCCTGTCAGCTTCCCTCTGAGGGTTCCGCGGGCGCCAACTCAGGCGCTTCTTCAACAGGGCATTATTGAACTCGGGGAGGCCGATTCGTACAGGGTCCGGCAGGGGGACGTCATCTATATAAAAACACTCCGAGGGCCAGTCTTCGGACGCCCTCTTTGGGGTATCGGATAGATATCCGGTCCTGGCGATGCGCCATAGTTCGGCTCCGCCCACTTGATAAATAGACCCCTCCTGAGAACGGGGCACAAGGCAAAACAACCTCTTCCACAGCATGAAATGGGCCTCGACACCCAAGAACAGCTCGCAGAGGGCCACGAAGCCCGCGATGTGCAAAATGGAGGCGGGCGTGAGGTTGTGTAGCTGGAGGCCGTAGAACTCCAGCAACCCTCGGAGAAACGGATGAATTGGAAATCCTAGTCCTCTCATCAAATAAGGGATTTAGCATACCCGCTCTCCTTGAGAGGGATTGTGGACGCCCTCCGCCTGCTCTCCGCCGCTATAGGCAGTAACCCCGGCTCGAACTGGGACCATATATGCTGGGGGGAGAAGCCCCTTAGACTGAAGCACTACTAACTCGCTATGCGGGAGGAACACTGCCCCCAATCTCCGGGCCGAGGGCTGGAGGGGTGAGAGGAGGAGCGGCACCGACTGACCACGATGGAATGGATCTCGGTCAGAGGCACTCTGATGAAGACTCGCGGAGGGAAGATGGTGCGAATTGGATCTAAATCCCCGTCTCTTTTATGGGCGGCACATTAACACAACCTGGGGGGTAAGTGAAAAGAAAATCCCCTGGCTTTTCGCATTCGTTTGACGCGTGGAAGATGGTCATTATGGGGCACAGAAGCCGAGGAGGACAGCACGCGCTAGAAGCCGGACACTATTCGACGGATACAGGGAATTTGAAGGAGAACCCGCCTTGCAATGCCGAAGACAACTTGCGTGCCGGACTCGTCGTCATTGAAGCCTGGTTCGGGGGCTACTGAGGGAGTCCTGGATTAGGGGGTGTCCGGATGGCCGGACTCAGACCTTTGGCCGGACTCCTGGACTATGAAGATACAAGATTGAAGACTTCGTCCTGTGTCCGGATGGGACTTTCCTTGGCGTGGAAGGCAAGCTTAGCGATACGATATGAAGATCTCCTCCCATTGTAACCAACTCTGTGTAACCCTAGCCCTCTCCGGTGTCTATATAAACCAGAGAGTTTTAGTCCATAGGACGAACAACAATCATACCATAGGCTAGCTTCTAGGGTTTAGCCACTCCGATCTCGTGGTAGATATACTCTTGTACTACCCATATCATCAATATTAATCAAGCAGGAGTAGGGTTTTACCTCCATCGAGAGGGCCCGAACCTGGGTAAAAACATCGTGTCCCTTGTCTCCTGTAACCATCCGCCTAGACGCACAGTTTGGGACCCCCTACCCGAGATCCGCCGGTTTTGACACCGATAACTGGAAACAAGGACAACCCCAGGGGGTCAAGGAGGATTCTGCCATTCGACGCCAACAATGCCCCAGGAGAGGTCAGACTCAAAAATCCGAGTGTTTTTTCCTTTGCTTTGTGATTGTTTTTGGATCCGACTCATATCTACAACTTGCGCCTTGTAGGTTTTCACCAAGCTGCACTCGATGCCCAACGGAGAGCAGTACCAAGAAGGAATTGAAAGTGACCATGAGGGTAGCGACAACTAGTACGCCGAAGATAGTAAAGACGAGAGCTAGGACTCGAGCAGCAGCAGTGAAGAAGTCGACTCACCACCCCGCTCAGAGCGTCATTCCAGATAGTTGCCAGACCTTGCAGGGGGGCGTAGCAAAGCTGCTGCATCGAGTGCCAAGTTTCAAAAGCGCACTCGAACGTTAACTCCCGAGCCATCAGAGAAGGTTGCCAAGCAAGCCAAAGATGCCCCGCCCAAGCCTTAGAAGGCCCTGCCGAAGATCAAGGTGGCTGTGCCCGTAACTTTAGCGTAAGCATTTCTTCCTTGTGTTCTTCTATATTATTGCGAACTCGTTTGTTTGCTTGACCGAGTGTACTCTGGAAGTTTTAGCACTGCTACTTCTGCGACATCCATGGACATTGAGGAGGAGCATGGTGATGCGGAGACTGCGAATGCGGCCACCTCTTGAGCAGGTATGGTTTTATAATGGCGCCTATGCTCTATTAATGAACTTTTGGGTCGACTGAAATTTCACTGTCGAGTGTTTGTAGCACCAATGAACATTATCCAACTCCATGATGATGACGATGAGGATATGCCTCCAAAGAATGCTGGGAGGAGTGGCAGGACTTTGAGCAGGAGGGTGCCTGGGGCCAGAATGCCTCACTCATCGTCTAAACCTGTGGTCCAACAACTCAACGATCTAGTACGGGCTTCAGTCTCCTTTGCCAATCCTCTGTCGACTGTTTGATCTTCAGTGTCGATTGCTCCATCTTCGGAACCAATTGCACAAGTTCAGGCTTCTACTCCACCGGCCTCGTTGTCGGTGTCAAAACCGGCGGATCTCGGGTAGGGGGTCCCGATCTGTGCGTCTTAGGCTGATGGTAACAGGAAGCAAGGGACATAATGTTTACCCAGGTTCAGGCCCTCTCAATGGAGGTAAAACCCTACTTCCTTCTTGATTAATATTGAAGATATGAGTAGTACAAGAGTAGATCTACCACGAGATCGTCGAGGCTAAACCCTAGAAGCTAGCCTATGATGGTATGATTGTAAATGTGATCGGCCTTCTAGGGACCATCCTCTCCGGCTTATATAGACACCAGAGAGGGCTAGGGTTTACATGGAGTCGGTTACAAGGAAGGAAATATAATATCCGGATCGCCAAGCTTGTCTTCCAAGCAAAGGAGAGTCCCATCCGGACACGGGCCGAAGTCTTGAGTCTTGTATCTTCATGCTTCAATAGTTCGGATGATATATATAGTCCGGCTGTCCGGATACCCCCTAATCCAGGACTCCCTCAGTAGCCCCTGAACCAGGCTTCAGTGACGATGAGTCCAGCGCGCAGTCTTGTCTTCGGCATTGCAAGGCGGGTTCCTCCTTCCGAATACTCCAAGGTTATTATCGAACACGTAGACCATGTCCGGATCTGCAAAATGATCTTCACATACCACCGTAGAGAGAATGATACTTCAGCTGAAAACTTTTTAGGCGACGTGATATGCCATTACGGTCAGGTCTTTATTCGAACCGGTTTTCCACAACCAGCCAAAGCGCGTATTGCGAGGCGGTTTCCTTGACACTCTTGTCAAAGCAGAGATCGTGTCCCCTTATCACGGGATTCTCATCAATGCGGGTATGGGTAATCCCACCGTGCCATCAATCGTGGCGCTTGGGAAGTAGCGATTCTCAATGAGCTAGTGGGGAGGCGCACTGCTTCCGTCGCCTCTATAAAGGGATAAGAGTTCCCCATTTTTACCCACGCCTTCTTCCTCCTTTGCCCACTCTTGCCCCCTCAAGCTCCAGTGCCCGAGTCCAAATCTTCTCCGCACAGCTACACATGTCCGAAGCAGGAGGCAAGTGGGTGGCCTCCACCGTGAAGGAGAAGCACATCGCGAATCTTCGGGCAGCCGGATACTTGGCCGCAGACATAGCGCACCGGCTACCGAACGACAGGCAGGTCACTCCAACTCCGGGACCCCACGAGAGGGTCGTGTTTCTCGCCCACTTTGTCCGTGGACTAGGGTTTCCACTTCACCCCCTCGTCCGTAGGTTCATGTTCTACTATGGGCTAGATTTCCATGATCTAGCCCCGAACTTTGTCCTAAACATCTCGGCGTTCATCGTCGTATGCGAGGCTTTCCTCCGCATCAAGCCTCATTTTGGCTTGTGGCTGCAAATCTTCCGCGTGAAGCTGAAGATCGTGAGCGGCCAGCAAGCGGAGTGCGGAGGAGCCATGGTGGGCAAGATGCCCAACGTCACCTGGCTTGACGGTTCCTTTGTGGAAACCGTGAATGGGTGGCAGTCGGGCTGGTTCTACATCACCGAGCCGCATGATGCCAACTGGGGCGGCCGCCCCCGAGTTCCGATCCGGAACCCCCATGCGGCTCACCTCCTGGGAACAGAAGGACCTGTCTTGGGGCGAATCTATAGAGCTGACCGGACTCATAAACTGCATCAAGGGCATGAAGGACAAGAACATCAAGCTTGTCAACTTGATCCAGGTCATGCTCGTTCGCCGAATTCTGCCGTGCCAAAGGCGGGCATTTAATCTGTGGGAGTTTGTCCCGGCCGAACACCAGACGCTTCAGAGGCTCTACAGCATGAAGCACAAAAACGCGTGGAAGGCGTTGTTCAAGGCCTCCGAAGTACCTCCTCCCATATCCGAGGACCGCGGGCTCCATGCCGCATGGCCTCCTAGTCAGGTGAGTTTTCAGGCTGCCACCGGATTCGGTTCTTCCCAATATATTCATGGGGGAGCCTTAAGTAATTGTGAATATTTGTTCAGGATTATGTGGAGACAGCAGAGCAGATTGGCTAGAAGGCCCAGCTAATGCTCTCCTGGCGAAGATGCTGGTCCCGGCGCCCTAAAAGGGGTCAGAGAAGAAGGCCGATAAGAAGGCCCCGGGGATCCGAAAGGGTCTCCGACGTAAGGTTGCGCCAGAAGCCTCGTCCGAAGACGACGAGGCACACTCCTCCCCGGAAGGGGAAGAAGAAGAAGAAGAGGAAGCTGCCCCATCCAGAAAGGACGAGGGGCCTGAGAGGGCAGACCAGGGGACCAGGAGAGGCCCCTGGCGCATGGCCGTCATACCCTCGTCGTCCGATGACAACAAGGCAGATTCCTCCCACGGAGGCGGGGGGAAACAAGAAGAAGCTCCACCTCCCCGTATTGGGGGGGGGAGAAAAAGAGGAAGGCCGCCCCGGAGGGGGATGCTGGGACATCCAAGAAGGGAAAGGCGTCCCTTTCAGACTACTCCGCCACCGCCGCCGATAACGAGGAGGGGTGGCTGCCCAGGAAGAAGCCCGTAGTGCGATCGTAAGTAACCGCACTCTATCGTAATTTTGCTTCATGGTTTTGTGATAACGCCAAACTTGTATGCAGTACGGCCAGGGTCCATCCTGAAGCATCGTCTTCGGATGGGTCCTTGAGCAATTTGGCGATGAACTCGCTCCTGTTGGCCACTACTCCTCAGCCTGCAGATGACACGGAGGTGTTATCCCAAAGGCTCCTAGAGCAGGGGGAGGTGGCTCTGGAGGCGCCCCAAGGCGGCATTCTAGACGTCGGACACGCAGGGTTCAAGATCTCCGCTAATCGTGTTGACGAGAGACGCAGTATGCCTGACTTTCAGCCGAACACTGTTCCAGAGCCTTCGATGGTTCCGGACTCAGGCGGGCAGCCCCTCGTTAGGGAGGGAGGGCCGTCTGTGTCAAGGATTTCCGTTGCACCCGAGGTGCCGGATTGTCTGCTGGAAGCGCTTCGCGGCGCTTCCATAGATGAAGAGCACCGTACTCTTATGAGTGCGCTGATTCAGAAGGTTTCGTCCGCCAAGAGCGGACTAACCGAAGCCTGCACCGGCCTCGTGACAGGCTTTGAGGTAAGTAATAAAATTGTGTGAAATTACCACCCGATAGGTAGTATCCCCTGATACTCTATTTGGTATTCAGAAGGAAAAACCAAACGGAGGGTCAATTATAATCCACAGGAGTCTAACAATAAGTTTGAATGTGAATCAGCAGGCTGTGCTGCTTGCCGCTGCGGTCCGTACGGCCGAGATCGCCAGACTAAAACAGGACCTGGAGCGGGTGCAGGGAGAGCTCGACCTCACGAGGAGGCAGCTCGAAGAGAGCAAAGGTGAATGATTCCCCTTTCTCATGTAATGAAGGATAGATAAAATTGGTTATTCTAACGATGAAGTGTCGTGATTTGATAACAGATGCCACCACCGAAGTGGCGTCTCTCAAGAAAGCGCTGTCCGAGGCCGAACACAAGGCGGCCTTGGAACGCAAAGAGCGCAAAAAGCAAGATGCAAGAGTGGGAGAGGTACAACAAGAGCTCCAGGATCTCGGCAAGAGGTTCGAGGCCGTGGACCATGAGCTTAAGGCGAAAGAGGGCGAGCTTACGAAGGCCCTTTTAAGTATAAAAGACGCCAAGGCCGAAGCCGAGAAGGCACATCAGGAGATCTAGGAGGCCAAAAAGATAGCGGTGGGTAAGAAATTCTTTATGCAAAGAAAACATGTGGAGGAGGCTTTTCTTTTACTTACCCGAGTCCGGAGCTCTCCAGGGGCATTCGCAGATCTGCCATGCAGTGTATCAGACACCGCGGAGTTCTACCGTGCTCAGGAGGGGAGCTCAGCGGAGAAGCTGTTCTGGTTCCAGTATGCTGGGGCCAAACATCCAACGCCTCTGAGTGACCAACTGAAGCAGTTGGCCGAACTCCACAGGGCGGCCGAAGTGGCTATGAAGGATTTCATAGTCCAGATGTGGCCTGGTGAGCCCCTGCCCACCAGCTACTTTGGCCTGATCAAGCAGATGGTAATGCCTACCTGCGACTGGAGATCATCAAGCGATCTGTTTGCATTGAGGGTGCCCGCCGGGCCTTTGCCCGGGCGAAGGTGCATTGGGGCAAGCTGGATGTGGAGAAGCTGGTGAAGGACGGGCCGCCGGAGGGCAAGCCGCATCACTATCCAGAGAAGTATTATGATGGCGTTATGAAGGGCATTCGCCTCGTGGCCGATGAATGTACCAAGGACATAATTTTAGAATGAATTAACTTCTGTCATGATTGTAATTTAAGGACGAAGTTACTTGCGCTATGTAGCACTTTTGTTATTTAAAATATTACCTTCTGTGCGGCTGTTTATAAAATTCTGAAAGTAGGCGAGTCGTCGGCTTCCGCCCCCATGCAACTAGTACTGGGGTGTTCATGGAAAACCCGGACACTCTTTATCCAAATGTTTGGTCCCTTAAGGAGGTGTCCGGCGCAGCGAACAAGGCAATCGGACTATGCGGCTTTATAACCTTCACTTAGCCATAGAAGTCTACAATTTTAAATTTTGGTGAAGCCCCTAGAATCCGGAAGGCCGAATTGGGGCGCTATATACGCCTAGATCGGGTGAAGCCGAATTATCGCCTAAAGCGGAAAAATCTTTAAGGATTTTAAGACCTCTCATACAGCGACCATCTCTCGCCACATCATGCCGGTCAGTTTTCGGCTTTCTCTACTGAGGTGCTCGTCTGGAAGAACCGGGACACAATCACAGTAGTTCTCCCTGCGCTACCTTAGCCGATATAACGGAACATAAGGCATCAAAACAAGGGAGCCGGGCTATCCCAACTGTAGACCCAGGACATGATTCAGAGCTGATGCATATAATGCTATAAGTTCGGGGTGCCGTACGTTGAAAGTGTTCGGGGTGCCACCCCCAGATAGATAAAACAGGTATAACGATCGTAAATAGATTCCACCTGGGTATTTTCGTCTGTATGCAAAGCCTGTTGCCTACTTGGGTTCCTCTCCTATGGAAGTCCGTCGATCCGGCTCTTCTGAAGAGGCTGTACTTAAGCAATGTCCTGAAAGGTGAAAGGAAGGGTTATGAAAGTATTAGGCGGTGATACCGCGCTATTGACCAAGCCACTGCTTCGCCTCCGCCTGTGCCCATGGTATTTTGATTGCGTAATTGTGTACGTGTGGCACGAATGCTTCTTTGATGGGCTTTGAGCGGAGGCCGGACTGCTAGTCGCGCTCTTGGCGTGCCAGGTGATCCTGTTGCGGGGTGCTCCGAACTAGCTTGACAGTGCTTGAGGTTGTCGTCGCCGAATTGATGGTTTTCCGGAGGAGGCCGCATTGTACTTCTGCTACGAGGGCTGCAGTGTCCATGTTTCCGTTGACTGTTATGACCCCGCGCGGGCCTGGCATCTTGAGCTTGAGGTATGCATAGTGTGGTACCACATTGAATCTAGCGAATGCGGTTCGTCCGAGCAGTGCGTGGTAACCACTGCGGAAAGGGACAATATCAAAGATTAACTCCTCGCTTCGGAAGTTATCCGGAGATCCGAAGACCACTTCCATTGTTATAGAGCCCGTACAGCGGGCCTATACTCCAGGAATTACACCTTTAAAGGTGGTTTTGGTAGGCTTGATCCTTGAAGGGTCGATTCCCATTTTGCGCACTGTGTCCTGATATAGCAGGTTCAGGCTGCTGCCTCCGTCCATAAGGACTCTTGTGAGGTGAAATCCATCTATGATTGGGTCTAGACCCAATGCGGCTGAGCAACCATGACGGATGCTAGTAGGATGATCCCTACGATCAAAGGTGATTGGGAAAGCTGACCACGGGTTCAATTTGGGGACGACTGGCTCCATCGCGTAGACGTCTCGTAGTGCTCGCTTCCGTTCCCGCTTGGGGATGTGAGTGGCATAGATCATGTTGACCGTTTTCACCTGGGGGGAGGGGAATTTCTTCTGTCCCCCCGTGTTTGTACGCCGGGGCTCATCGTCATCGTCGCTGTGCAGCCCCTTGTCCTTGTTTTCGGCGTTTATTTTCCGGCCTTTTAAATACCCATCAGTCTCTATTGGTGTGGTTGGCTGGCTTGTCTGGGGTGCCATGAATTTGGCACGAGCGCTCCAGTATACGGTCTAGACTAGACGGTCCCTGATTGTTTCTTTTGAATGGCTTCTTCCGCTGACCGGATTTGGATCCGCTGAATCCGGCATTGACTGTCGTGTCTTCGGTGTTGTCGCTGTTGTTCCGCCGCTTGTGTCTATTGCGCCGTAGCTTGCCATTATTGTCACGAACATCTGACATGCCAGAATGTGGCGTAGTGCTTCTGCGAGCCAACCAGCTGTCCTCGCCCGCGCAAAAGCGGGTCATTAGTGTCATGAGAGCTGCCATGGACTTGGGCTTCTCCTGGCCGAGGTGTCGAGCGAGCCACTCGTCACGGATATTATGCTTGAAGTCCGCCAGGGCTTCGGCGTCAGGACAGTCAACTATTTGGTTCTTTTTAGTTAGGAACCGAGTCCAGAATTTCCTGGCTGATTCTCGGGGCTGTTGAGTTATGTGGCTCAGGTCATCGGCATCCGGAGGTCGCACATATGTGCCTTGGAAGTTGTCAAGGAATGCGTGTTCCAAGTTTTCCCAACTGCCAATGGAATTTGCGGGCAGGCTGTTAAGCCAGTGCCGGGCAGGTCCTTTGAGCTTAAGGGGAAGATACTTGATGGCATGTAGATCATCTCCGCGGGCCATGTGGATGTGGAGAAGGAAGTCTTCAATCCATACCGCGGGGTCTGTTGTGCCATCGTATGATTTGATGTTTATGGGTTTGAACCCTACTGGGAATTCGTGATCCATCACTTCATCGGTGAAGCAGAGGGGGTGTGCGGCGCCTCTGTGCCGGGCTATGTCACGACGCAGTCCAGCCAAATCAGGCTGGTTGTGTTCGGGCTAGCCGGATTTACTATTAGTGTATCCGGTATGACGGTCATCGTCATGTGCTGCGGCGCGCCCCCATGATCCGTAGATCGATCTTGGTTGTCCTGCGGTGTTATCGAATCTATCACGCAGGTACTGAGTATTGCCCTAGGCCGTAGTAAACTGGCGTGGGGGTGCAGGCTGGTATTCGGGCTGATATGTCATTTTATCCCGACCTCGAGGCAGCTGGTCAGCCATGTAGCGCTCGAGTCCATATTTCTCGGCTGCCAGGACTTCTATCCATCTGTCTGTGAGCAGGTATTGATCAGCTTGAAGCTGCTGCTTCTTCTTCTCCAGGCTCCTTGCGGTGGCAATAAGCCGGTGCTTGAAGCGCTCCTGCTGTGCAGGGTCCTCAGGCACGCCGAACTCGTCGTCACCGATGCTAATCTCGTCTTCGGAGGGGGCATGTAGTTGTCCTCCTCCGGATACCCGTCCATTGCCTGTTCATCTGGGCTATCCTGCCCATCTTCCTGGTCGGCCTACTCAAAGGCGGGCTGGTCGGGGTTGTATTCATCTTCGGCACCGTCTGGATTGTTTTCGACTCTAGTGCCGGTATTGCCTTGGCGGGGCTTGGAGCGGCGCTGGCGACGCCCATGTTTTGCTTTCTTCTTGGAGGGATTATCCTCTATTGCCTCATCGCCATTTGTTTCTTTCGGAGTGTCCACCATATATATATCGTATGAAGAGATGGCTGTCCACTGCCCTGTGGGCGATGGCTCCTGTGTGTCTCCTGCATCGTCGTCCATACCGTCGATGTCTTCGAAGTCGAAATCAATCATCGACCGTGACAATGAAGTGGGTGGTGCGTGGGCAGCGAATTCCTTCATCGCCTGCTTCCCACTCAAGCCGGACATAGTTCGGCCCAGAGCCTCCTGACAAAGAGGGAGACTTTAATGAGTTCAGCATGTCGCCAAAGGGCGAGTGCTGAAAGATGTCTGCAGCGGTAAACTCCATTGCCGGAGCCCAACCTGGATTGGCTGGCTTGAGGGTGTGCGGACTGGAACCAACAACCGGATGCGAGTCCGGGGGCCCGGGGTTACAGGCCTCAATAGAGGTGAGACCTGTATTCGGCTCCACCGCCGATGAGTATGCGTCCTGCAGGGCGGGGTCCACCCCTCCGTCCTTAGGCAACGCGACCTGCTCCGGATTTAGATCCGGGGTTACTGCAGGGATGATATCTCGAACATTGTCCGACAGCAGGTCTAGGCCGTGCTCGTCGTGACTATCCGGCGCTCCTGGCACATGCCCGAATCCGTCAAAGATCAAGTCTCCGCGAATATCCGCTGTGTAGTTGAAGTTTCCGAACCTGACCTGGTGGCCAGGGGCGTAGCTATCGATCTCCTCCAGATGACCAAGCGCATTGGCCCGCAGTGCGAAGCCGCCGAACACAAAGATCTGTCCGGGGAGAAAAGTCTCGCCATGGATGGTGTTGTTGGTGATTGAAGACGCCATCAAGCCTCAAAGCAACGACACATAGGAACTCTCAATGAAAGCACCAATGTCGGTGTCAAAATCGGCGGATCTCGGGTAGGGGGTCCCGATCTGTGTGTCTTAGGCTGATGGTAACAGGAAGCAAGGGAATGTTTACCCAGGTTCGGGCCCTCTTGATGGAGGTAAAACCCTACTTCTTGCTTGATTAATATTGAAGATATGAGTACTACAAGAGTAGATCTACCACGAGATCATAGAGGCTAAACCCTAGAAGCTAGCCTATGATGGTATGATTGTAAATGTGATCGGCCTTCTAAGGACCATCCTCTCCGGCTTATATAGACAACGGAGAGGGCTAGGGTTTACATGGAGTCGGTTACAAGGAAATATAATATCCGGATCGCCAAGCTTGTCTTCTACGCAAAGGAGAGTCCCATCCGGACACGGGCCGAAGTCTTGAGCCTTGTATCTTCACGCTTCAATAGTCCGGACGATGTATATAGTCCGGTTGTCCGGATACCCTCTAATCCAGGACTCCCTCACCCATCACCTGTTCCATCATCTCGCATATTTGCTGCATATCCCGTCCCAGAGGATCAAGTAGGAGCTACCAAGGAGGCCATGATTCAGGCGGGTCTAATGATGGACCGACTGAAGGTGGTGTATGATACCAGCAAGACCGCATATGACGCAAGCTATGCTCTTCAAGTGAATGTTCAAGTAAGTGGAATTGTAAGTTAATTTCCAATTGGTTTCTATATCTTTGCCTTTGTTTTGTTGGGACATGCTCTCTGCAAACTGCTGCTTTATTATTCGTAAGATGTTCATACATCTATCTTAAGTTTGCAACTTGCATCTGTTCACATAGTGGGTGTTTCCTTTTCACTTTGTAGCTCTTTCACTTGAGTCGGCCAGGGCCGGTTCGAGTGACATCTTGGTCCATTGGGGGCATGTTGAGTGCACCCACTGGGTGTAGTCCCCGAGACCGCCATCGAATGTTTGATTCGGCAGGGGTCTTTCAAAATGTTTGCTTGTAGCGCTTCAACTCGGCCTAGACAGGTCGTGTCGAGTGGGAAATGTAACCAGTGGGGGCACGCTAAGTGCACCCACTGGGTGTAGTCCCCGAGACCACGGTCAACTATAGGCAGTCAGAGGTGGTTTGAGAATTAATAATGTTTGTTGTTGTTTTTTAACTCCTTCCACTCGAGCTGGGCTGACCATGCTAAGTGGGAAATGTAACCAGTGGGGCACGCTAAGTACACCCACTGGGTGTAGTCCTCGAGACTATTGTTGGATGTTTGATTAGGCATCAGTCTTAGAACTCTTTTGCTATGTAATTCATTTTTGCACTTTCCCATTCGGAAGTAACCATCGACTGACTTGCCTTGCTATAATTTGCAGAAATCATGTGAGCTTGGGACTCAGCATGTAGCCTTGGAACAAGAGAAAATCCAACTCAAGCTCGATCTGGATCTGGCCAAGGTAAACTTGAAGAAGGCTCAAGATGAAGTACCAATTATGGGAGGTAATGACTCATTGACTGTATGCCTTGTCATTTTCCCTTTCTATCTTTTGAACCGAGTGATTCCACTCGAACAGATGTGTGTAATGAAAATCGTCAACTACAATCTCATCTCAGGAATGTAATTTCTTTAGATAAAATAAAGCAGGCCCTGGAGCAGAAGGATCTTAATCTTGCTACGGCGTAGAGGACGGCTTGTGAGAATACTGAACTTGCCGACTGGAAGTTGGCTTCAGTCGGGAAGTTGGAGGATGAGAATGCCAAGCTGAAGAGTGTCGTTAACGAGGTGAAGAAAGAAGCCATGCAAATGAATGAGGAAAAGGTGGCTTTGACCCAGAAGAGGGACGAGTTGGAAGCGTATCTGGGTGGTCTCACCAAAAATATGTTCCTTATGCTTGAAGGTATTCCCTTTTATCCGATTGATTCCAAAAACTTTCCCGCCATGTTACTGTCAATTCACTATCTTTCAATGCTTAGAGAATTCGGTCCGAACTTTGAGGAGGAAACCGGGCGGATCGAGAGTGGACTGGCTCCCATCAACTCCCTTGTCGAAGATGAAGCTGCCATGAGCGTGCTACGACTGGAAGCTCGACTTTCTAGCATCTTGGATTACGTCGCCCGACTGAAAGTTGCAATGTCTCAGGTCGACAAGGAGCTCTGACCAGAGGCTGTGCTTCAGAATGACCTTGACTCACTAATGACTTGACTTAATAGTATCCCTAACCGAGTGCAAGCGTGGAAGTAGTCAGCTGTGCACTGTGGTGCTGATGTCGCTTTAACACTCGCCTACGTTCATTGTAGGGATGTCAAGGAGGAAAAACTGAAGGCTCTACAGGTGGTCAACACCAAGAAGCATCAATTCCAATCCTTCATGGAGACCTTCATTGATGCAGCCACTCGAATTGCAGATGGTATTGACTTGGATGCATTTGTCGAGCCAGCCAGTCCTCCTCCTGACGAATGAAAAACTTGATAACATGACTCTATTTGCCTCGGAATACCGAGTGATTTTGTAATCGTTAAAACTCCTTCGAGCCTGATGCTTGAATACTTTTGCTCGTGACATTGAACTTTGCTGGACTTATCCGAACTTGGTTGTTTTATTTGAATACAGTTGCTTTGTCTCCTCTGTTCTTTGAATTTTCTTTGTTCAAGTGAATCTGGGATCGCAACTATCTCTCCGAGTGAGAGGATAACTCTTCACTTGGAGTCGACATTGTCCTTGTGGCGCAGCTCAGGGTGCATCTAGTCGTTGTACTTCAGCTTAGGGTGCATCTAGACGTTGTACTTGCAGTGCAGCTCAGGGTGCATCCATATGTTGTACTTGTGGTACAGCTCAGGGTGCATCTAGATGTTGTACTTGTGGCTGTCGGTGTCAAAACCGACGGATCTCGGGTAGGGGGTCCTGAACTGTGCGTCTAAGGCTAATGGTAACAGGAGAACGGGGACACGATGTTTTACCCAGGTTCGGGCCCTCTCGATGGAGGTAATACCCTACTTCCTTCTTGATTGATCTTGATGATATGAGTATTACAAGAGTTGATCTACCACGAGATCGTAGAGGCTAAACCCTAGAAGCTAGCCTATGGTATGATTGTTGTCGTCCTACGGACTAAAGCCTCCGGTTTATATAGACACCAGAGGGGGCTAGGGTTACACAGAGTCGGTTACAGAGAAGGAGATCTATCATCCGAGTCGCCAAGCTTGCCTTCCACGCAAAGAAGAGTCCCATCCGGACATGGGACAAAGTCTTGAATCTTGTATCTTCATAGTCCAAAAGTCCGGCCAAAGTACATAGTCCGGCTGTCCGGGTACCCCCTTATCCAGAAATCCCTTAGTAGCCCCTGAACCAGGCTTCAATTACGATGAGTCCGACACGCAGATTTGTCTTCGGCATTGCAAGGCGGGTTCCATCTCCGAATACTCCAAGATAAATTCCGAACACAAAGACCGTGTTCGGCTCTGCAAGATAAATTTCACATACCACCGTAGAGAGCATAATAATCCACAAATCTAATCTGCTGACAACTCTTTGTAGTGTGACATCACGCCACGACATGGCCTTTATTCGAACCGTTTTTTTGTAACCAGCTACCGCACACACCGCGAGGTGGTTTCCTTGGCACATCTTGTCGAAGCAGAGATCGTGTCCCTGTTATCGCGGGATACTCATCAATACGGGTATGGGTAATCCCACCACGCCTGTTGGCATGACTCTATGTTTTTAGCCAAGTCCCAAACGGTTACACTGAGGACGCTTGATATCCTCCCCCTTTATAGAGGGGTCAAGGCCTATTCTTTTCTTACCACGCTTGCGCCTTTCTGCCTCTCGAGTTCCATCACCCGAAGCTCAAGCTTAGGCACTTCGGATCTTCAATCATGTCCGGATCCAACCTTCAAGGTCGGTGGATGGCCTCCTCTGTCACAGAGGAGGACATCACAAAGCTTAAGGAGACCAGATATTTGACCGCCGATGTTAAACACAGGCTTCCCGCCCCTGGGCAGGTCATCCCCACTCCCGAACCCAACGAGAGTGTCGTATTTGTTTCTCACTTCCTCCGAGGCTTGGGTCTTACTCTTGATCTCTTCGTGAGAGGGCTCATGTTCTATTACGGGCTAGATTTTCACGATCTAGCTCTGGATTCCATCCTCCACATCTCGTCGTTTATCGTCGTGTGTGAAGCCTTCCTCCACATCACCCCACACTTCGTCCTATGGCTCAAGACCTTCAATGTGAAGCCGAAGGTGATTGAGGGATGACACGCGGAGTGCGGAGGCGCCACAATAAGCAGAAACATTGATGTTCCATGGACAGAAGGTTCCTTCCCGGAGGTGTCTGATCTGTGGCAACGGAGGTGGTTTTACGTCACAGCTCCCCGAGGCACAACATGGGTGGCCGACCCTACCTTCTGCCCGGGCCCTCCGCCTCAACTGGCGTTGTGGGCCAACGTGGGACTAGACTGGGGGCCTGCTAATGATGTACCGACATTGCAGCGCAGTATTCGGGAGCTTCTTGAGAGGGATATCGATCTTGTCAAAATCATTCAGGTAATGCTAGTTCGGCGGATCATGCCGTGCAAACGTCGGCCTCTCCGGATGTGGGAGTTCAATCCGGAAGGTCCGCGAACCATTCAACACTTCTTCGGCATGACGCTCGAAGGGATGCATAAGTTATTCCACGGACAACAAGTAAGGTGTCCAGACACCACCGAGGATGCGGGCCTAAGCTGCAACCGCCCAGATACCCAAGTAAGTAACCCCGTAACCGAACACTTCACTTATGTTTAATACCACATTATTCTAAAAACTTGTCCGCGATGAGGATTGGCTCAGTAAGGCGGAGAGGATTAGGTGTCCGGCCCCACTTCCCGAAGGCTCGCCTAGTCCTGCAATAGCAAGGATGCTTAAATGCGCATTGAGCCAAGTGCCTTCGGGAAAGGGGAAGGGGAGAATAGAGAAGCCAAACTCCACACATTGCACATCCAAAACGGGGGAATTACTGTCTCCATGAAGGAGGATAATCAGGGAGGTTTTTCCAAGGTTTCCTCCCCCCGCGGGAAGAAAAGGGCTGCCTCCGAAGACTTGGAGGCAGAGGTGCCTAAGCAAGGGAAGAGAGCTTCACCAGGGGGCCCTGCCCTGAAGGGCGTCCTCACTGCATCGTGCCTGCAAACGAGCCAGCCCTCCATCGAGCTGTGAGTTAATAAACAAGAAGCTATTGCTTTTTCCTCTGAGAACAATAACCAGGAGCTATTTCCTTTTGCAGTCCGGCTAGTAGCTTGTCTCAACAGGGTTCGTCTTCGGGGGATCTTCTTTCGGAGATGATGGAGAGTGAAAAACCACCTGCCTCTCTGCCCCATCGGGCAGGCGACCCGGAGGTGTCGTCACGGAGGAGTCCAGATCCACTGAGGCCGGAAGTTAACACTTCGGCTGCCTCGAGCCTGGCGTGTTCGACTCCCGCAGAGGGTAATGAGAAGGGTCTGGAACAGTCCGATACCCGGCCGAACATACTGACGGGTCTCCTGGAGCAAGCTGCTCTCTCGAAGGAGCACCGTACGCTAATGGGTACGGTGTTGGAGAAGATTTCGTCTGCCACGAGCGGGTTAAATGAAGCTTTTGGAAGTTTGCTTAGAGGCTTCAAGGTACGCGATGAAATACGCGATTTTCGGTGGTACCGCACGCGCTAGGTGTGCTCCGTATAGATAGTAGCCCCTGAGACTCTGGTTGCCAGCCCTAGGTGGCAAATGGAGGATCACACTCTCAGGTAATGATCATACTGCATTCATGTGCAGGTTGCTAAGGGTCCGATGGTAGACCGGACCTCTGAATTCGCCGAACTGAGGCAACATATTGATGTGGTGGATGCCGACATCACGCTTGTAAACAAGCAGCTTGACGAGTCACAGAGTATGCGCTTGTTTTTTCCTCATTTGTTTAGGAAATATTAAGAGGATTGTAATATGAATATGATATGATGTGGCTGCAGGCGGAGCTGCTGCCATTGAGGCCATGAGGGCGGAACTTGCCCTAGCCAAGAAACAAGCCTGGGCTAGCAATGTGGCTGCCCTAAAGGTAGCCGAAGACTTGAGAGCCGAATAGGCTGCTCATCACCGAACCAAAAAAAAAAGATAGCCGAGATGGCTGTGGAGCTGAAGGACTCCACCGGCCGGTATGAGCTTCTCAAGAAGGAGAATCAGGCACAGGCGGCTGACCCGAAGAAGGCCCTAGATGCGGCTAAGGAGACGCGCTCGGAAATTAGAGACACGCGGGAGGAACTTCGACAAGCCGGAGGAATCGCGGCTGGAAGCCCTTATTTGTTGCGGATGAAGTTCTTAGATGCAAAGTATGCTCCTTTGGATCAGCTTTGGAGTGCTGCAGATGAGTATGCGGACTTGGCGAAAAGTACGGCTAATGCGACCAAGTTATTCAAGGATCATAAAGATAATGAAATAGAAAGGCTGTTCTGGTCGCAATTTAGCGCTCCAACGCGCTCATTGCCATTGAGTGAGAGGATGGCCGCTATAGCCGAGCTCCATAGGTTGTCTGGCCTTGCAATGAGGTCTGTAATAGACCGTCTATGGCCGAAGGGGCCGAGGTCGGAAAGTTACTTTGGTTTAGTGCAACAATTATTTGGTGCCGGATCGCAAATGGATGCCGGGAAGAGGTCGGCGTGCATAGAGGGTGCGTGGATGGCTCTTGCCCGTGTTAAGACCTATTGGGCAGATATGGAAGCCACCAGCATTGCAACCCAGAGTCCGGCAGGAAGCCAGGGCCCAGCCGAGCACCATTTTGAGCAGGTCATGGAAGGTGCCCGTATAGTAGAGGGTCAGTGCTCGAAGAATGTCATGTTCGAGTGACAAGTCGATTAATTGTAAACAATTATGTGTTAAATATAGAGGCTGTGTTTATACTTTTGCCTGAAAGTGTTATAATGTCTCCTGCGCGGCCGTTTATGTATGCATATAACTTGAAAGTTAGCAGTCGTTGGCTTTAGCCCCCACACACATAATGCGGGGGTGTTCGAAAAGAATATACGTAATCACACTTGATCCAACGTCTTGGTACATTAAGGAGGTGATCGCACGTCGAACCAGGCAACCGGACTATATAGTTGTAACACTTTCACTTAGCTATAGGAGTTTAATGGTGGGGCTACTATGTAGCCCCTAGTACTTCCGCATGCATCCAGATAGGGGCGCATATGTACGTGACTGGGAAACGGTCCTTCGTTAATGCGGAGGAATCCTATAGATTCCGATGGGTCTTTGAGTGGTTGACCAGTCTCTCGCTTTATCATGACTGTCAGTTTTCGGCTTTCTCTACTGAGGTGCTCATCTGGAATAACCAGGGCACAATCGCAGTACTTCTCCTTTGGCCAGCTTAGCCGATATAACGGAATGTAAGGCAGCAAACCCAGGAGCCGGGCAAACCCAACATTTGACCAAAGACATGATTCGGAGTTGATGCATATAAGGCCAAACTCGCGACACCGAACACTCCTGAAGTTATTCGGAATTTATAACATATAGTGGGCTGAGCAACTCCCTTGATTGTGAACCCTGTATTTCCAGGTATGTGCATTGATCTGTCGTGGCGAAATGCCTATAACGCCAGTATCTGCTGTGGGTGTATTCAATACCCACGGGATGTCAAGCAACAGAAGACAGTAAAAAAGGTTTACACAAGGGCTTAATCTAAAGAGAAACCTTCGAGCGGGGCCCTGTTGCACGTATGTGCCTTTGTCTCTGTTGTGCCATATCCTGGAAGCGTATCGCACGAATAGTGTCTGTAAAAACGAAAACTCATGTAAAAGAGTAAGCATGCAAGAAGTTAGTTATTCTCAATGGATGTTAGAAATATGAGATATTGGCCTATTAATAAGGCAAGCCGAATTGTGGGCTTTATTATATGTTTACAACCCCTGGTATCATTTATGGGATATATGTATGGCACCCAGCTTGGGTTTATCCGGGCTGTTGTTGACGGTGGTGCACTGGACTCGTCTAACCGTGTCCGTGGTCTTAACGACCGATCTTGCGTTTATGACGGGAGAGGCCGCTTAGTGTCCGGCTACGAGAGCCGCCATATACTGCTCTGTGTCTTCGCTAATAGTTATGACGCCACGTGGACCAGGCATCTTAAGCTTGAGGCAGGCGTAGTTCGGTACTGCATTAAAGCAAGCGAAGGTCATTCTTCCAAGTAATGTGTGATAACCGCTGCTGAAGGGTGCGATGTCGAAGAGTAGCTCCTCACTTCTGAAGTTGTCGGGAGAACCGAATGTCACCTCTAATACAAGGGAGCCCTAGCAGCGGGCCTCAATGCCTGGTATCACTCCTTTAAAGGTGGTGTGACTTTGGCTGATTCTGCATGGGTCTATCCCCATCCTGCGGATGATGTCCTGATATATCAGATTAAGACTACTGCAGCCGTCCATTAGGACTTGAGTGAGATGGTATCCATCGATTATTGGGTTGAGCACCAAGGCAGCCGATCCTCCATGCCGGATACTGGCCGGGGGTCCCTGTGACCAAAGGTGATCGGGCAGGCCGACCAGGGGTTGAATTTGGGGGTAACGGACTCTAGTGAGTTGCGTGGACCATGTTTACTGTTTTGACTTCTGGTGGGAATTTTTTCTGTCCCCCAGTGTTCAGCTGGCGAGGCTCACCCTCGTCTTTACTTGGCGTTTCCCTTCCCTTGTGTTCGTTGTTTAACTTGCCGGCCAGCTTGAAGACCCAACATTCTTTGTGAGTATGAATTGCAGGTTTTTCAGGGGTGCCATGGGTTTGGCACAATCTGTCCAGGACTTTATTCAGGCCGGACGGTCCCTCTTTGCTGCCCTTAAATGGCTTCTTTCCTTGACCGGGCCGAGAACCCCTGAATCCGGCATTGACCGCCGTGTTGTCCGGACTTTCTTCATTGTTCTGATGCTTGTTCTTATTGCGTCACGGCTTCCCGTTGCCATCTCATATTTTGGATGTGCCTGGGTCACTGGTGCCTCTACGAGCCAACCAGTTGTCTTCGCCCGCACAAAAGCGGGCCATAAGGGATGTTAAGGCCGCCATCGTCCTTGGCTTTTATTGGCCGAGGTGTCCTGCCAACCACTCGCCTCGGATACTATGCTTAAAGGCCACTAGGGCTTCGGCATCCGGACAGTCGACAATTTGATTCTTCTTAGTGAGAAATCTGTTCCAAAGCTTGCGGCCTGACTCTCCGGGCTGTTGTATTATGTGGCTTAAATCGTCTGCGTCCGAAGGTCAGACATAGGTCCCTTGAAAATTGGCCCTGAAAGCAACCTCAAGTTCCTCCCAGCTTCCAATTGAATTTTCAGGGAGGCTTTTCAGCCAGTGCCGAGCTGGTCCTTTCAACTTGAGGGGAAGGTATTTGATGGCGTGGAGGTCATCCCCACGAGCCATGTGGATGTGGAGGATAAAATCTTCAATCCAGACCCCTGGGTCTGTTGTTCCCTCATATGCCTTTATGTTCACGGGTTTGAATCCCTGTGGAAATTCGTGATCCAGCACCTCATCGGTGAAGCATAGAGGGTGCATAGCCCCTCTGTATCTGTACGTGCCGCGGCGTGCTGTCGGCTGTTGCTGTGTCCGGTGTGGATTCCGAATTGGTATTCAATTAGTGTGATCGTTTTGGTGACCATAATCCCGCGTCGGAGCATTTCCTCTGGATCCGTAGATGGACCTGGACGCACCAGTCTTTTTGTCTAGGAGCTCACGTAAATCGTGTGCGGCATCAGTGGCTGCTCTATCGCGGCCATGAAGTGGTTGGTCTGGCTGAATGGCTATATTGTTCTTTGGCGGAATGGGCTCTGCAGCCTCATCGTCGAATTCGGGCAGCAACTTGCGTTTTGGGTAGCTCTTTGTGTGGCGATTATCGCCACATTTTCCTTTAGTGTCTAACACCTTATTCCATCTTCGGTTGAGTGTATCCTGCGCGGCTTTAAGCCTTTGCTTCTGCTTCTTTAGGCTCCTCGCCGTGGCCATAAGCCTTCTATGGAGGTTGTCTTGTTCCAAACGTTTTTCCGAGATGATGAATGCATCGTCAACCGGGCTGTCCTCCTCTCCGGAGGCCGTTTAATGAGTTAGGCCCTCGGGATCGCTGTGATCGGGCGTCTGTTCAGCGTGGCTTGGCTCTTCTTGCTCCATCGCTGGGTTCATATTGTTGCCTTTGGAGTCAACCGGAGTGTCATTTTTCCTTGCGCTGTTATCGCTATTTTTACTGTGACTGGACTTAGAGCGGCGCCTGCGCCGTCGGTTTTGCTTTTGTCCGAGGGGTTTATCCTCCGTTGTGTCCTTTTTGTCACCGTTGTCCTCCTTAGGCGTGTCCACCATGTAGATGTCATATGATGAAGTGGCGGTCCAGCGCCCCATGGGCGGTGGTTCCAGATCATCCCCTGCATCGACGTCCATACCATCGATGTCGTCGGAGTCGAAATTAAGCATGTCTGTTAGGTCATCCACAGTGGCTATGAAGTGGGTGGTGGGTGGGAGGCGATTTTCCTCGTCGTCCTTGTCCCACTCGGGCCGGATATAGTTCGGCCAAGAGTCTTCTGACAAAGAGAGAGACTTTAATGAATTAAGCACTTCGCCCAAGGGGGAGTGCTGAAATATATCCGTGGCGGTGAACTCCATTACTGGATCCCAATCGGACTCGATAGGCCCGGGCGTGCGCGGTTCGAAACCCACATGCGGACACAGGTCCGGGGGTCCGGTGATGCAGATTTCCTTAATGGCAGAGTCTGTGTTCGGCTCTACCACCGAAGAGTATGTGGCCTCGGTGGCGGGGTCCATCCACCCGTCCTCAGACGACGCAATCTGCCCCGGATTTAGGTCCTGAGCAGCTGCAGGGGCGATATCCCGAACACCATCCGATAGTAGATTTAAGTCGTGCTCGTCGTGATTGTTCGGCGCTCCTATCGTAGGCCCGAATCCGTGGAAGATCAAGTCTCTGTGGATATCGCCATGTAATTCAAGTTGTCGAATCTGACCTGATGGCCAAGGGCGTAGCTATCGATCTGCTCCAGATGGCCAAGTGAGTTGGCCCGCAGTGCGAAGCCACCGAACACGAAAATCTGTCCGGGGAGAAAAGTCTCGCCCTGGACCATGTTGTTGAAGGTTGAGGGAGCCATCGATCCTTACAGCAACGACACAGAGGAGCTCTCAATGAAAGCACCAATGTCGGTGTCAAAACCGGCGGATCTCGGGTAGGGGGTCCCGAACTGTGCGTCTAAGGCTAATGGTAATAGGAGACTGGGGACACGATGTTTTACCCAGGTTCGGGCCCTCTCAATGGAGGTAATACCCTACTTCCTGCTTGATTGATCTTGATGATATGAGTATTACAAGAGTTGATCTACCACGAGATCGTAGAGGCTAAACCCTAGAAGCTAGCCTATGGTATGATTGTTGTTGTCCTACGGACTAAACCCTTCGGTTTATATAGACACCAGAGGGAGCTAGGGTTACACAGAGTCGGTTACAGATAAGGAGATCTATCATCCGAATCAGCAAGCTTGCCTTCCACGCAAAGGAGAGTCCCATCCGGACACGGGCGAAGTCTTCAATCTTGTATCTTCATGGTCCAACAGTCCGGCCAAAGTACATAGTCAGGCTGTCCGGATACCCCCTTATCCAGGAATCCCTCAGTGGCGCAGCTCAAAGTGCACCTTATAGCGTTCTTTTAGGCTTTGGCGAGTACGAGGTCGCAGCTAAGCCCCCGAATGAGAGGATTTCTCTTCACTCATAGTGTTTATAACTTAGGCGAGTGCAGGGTCGCAACTTATCCCCCAAGTTAGAGGATTGCTCTTCACTCAGAGTGTTTTTAACCTAGGCGAGTACGGGGTCGTAGCTAAGCCTCCGAGTGAGAGGATTGCTCTTCACTCAGAGTGTTTTTAACTTAGGCGAGTACGAGGTCGCAGCTAAGCCCCCGAGTGAGAGGATCGATCTTCACTTGGAGTGTTTTTAACTTAGGCGAGTACGGGGTCACAACTAAGTCTCTGAGTGAGAGGATTGCTTGTTGCTCGGAGTGTTTTTAACTTTGGCGAGTATGGGGTCGCAGTAAGCCATTGAGTGAGAGGATTGCTCTTCACTCGGAGTGTGTATTGAACTTAGGTGAATCGGGTTCACGGCTAAGCCTCTGAGTGAGAGGATTGCTCTTCACTCGGAGTGTTTTTAACTTAGGCGAATACGGGGTCGCAGCTAAGTCTCCGAGTAAGAGGATTGCTCTTCACTCGGAGTGTGTTTTGAACTTAGGTGAATCGGGTTTGCGGCTAAGCCCCCGAGTGAGAGGATTGCTCTTCACTCGGAATTTTTTTTGAACTTAGGAGAATCGGGTTCGCGGCTAAGCCCCCGAGTGAGAGGATTGCTCTTCACTTGGAGTGTGTTTTGAACTTAGGTGAATCGGGTTCATGGCTAAGCCCCCGAGTGAGAGGATTGCTCTTCACTTGGAGTGTGTTTTGAACTTAGGCGAATCAGGTTCACGGCTAAGCCACCCACTGGGGGATTTGAACACAAGTATATGTGAAAACAATCAATTTCGGACTGCGGAAATCATGTTTTTGATAAACAATCTGAAAAATACTTCTTATTGCATCTCGATGATCCAAGTGTTTTCATGTATAAAAGCGGCAGAGCAGATATGCGTCCCAGGAGCACGGCTCGTCCTTCCTCTTGGCCACGTTGTAAAGGTGATATTCTCCATTGTGAAGCACCTTGGTGACGATGAAGGGGCCTTCCCAGGCAGGGGCGAGCTTGTGAGGCCATTGCTGATCTACTCAGAGCAAAAGGTCTCCTTCCTGAAATGCATGACCCTAACATTTCACGCGTGGAATCAACGAAGATCTTGCTGATATATGGTCGACCGGATCAAAGCCATCTCTCTCTCCTCTTCCCGAAGATCAACAACGTCTTAACGTGCTTGTTCGGCTTCAGCTTCTGAGAAGAGTTCCACTCGGGGCGCATTGTGGAGCAAGTCACTCGGAAGCACTGCTTCAGCTCCATATACCGTGAAGAAAGGAGTTCGACCAGTCGACCGGTTGGGAGTTGTCCTCAAACCCCACAGAACGAAAGGCAACTCAGTCACCCAAGCGCCCGTTGCGTGCTTGAGATCACGCATCAATCGAGGTTTTAGCCCTTGTAGGATCAAACCATTTTCTCTTTCGCCTTGCCAATTCGACTGTAGATGCGCAAGATATGCGTAGTCGACCCGAGTGCCTTGGGAAGCACATAAAGCTCTGAATTCATCAGAATCAAAGTTTCAAGCATTATCTGTGATGATGTTGTGCGGAAGTCCATATCTAAATATTAACTCTCTAATGAAAGTGATGAATGTGCTTGAGTCGAGGTTCTTGATGGGTTTGGCTTCAATCCACTTAGTGAACTTGTCGACTGCCACAATAAGATGGGTGAAGCCGCTTCTGCCAGTTCTCAGGGGGCCGACCATGTCGAGTCCCCAAATAGCAAATGGCCAGACGAGTGGAATAGTCTCTAGAGTCGATGCGGGTTTGTGGGACATGTTCAAGTAAAACTGGCATCCTTCGCACTTCTTGGCTATCTCCTTAGCCATTTCATTTGCTTGCGGCTAGGGCTGGACAAAAATCTCGAGGCTCGGTGAGTCTAATGAGCGCTTGGCTGCTCGACTTGTTTGAGCTTGGCTCATTTTCTTAATAAACCGACCCGAGCAGCAATTTTTGCTCATTAACACTAACGAGTTAAATGATCAAGATTGTGAGTTTCATGAGCTAATCGTTAAGCTTGGTAGTTGCGTGATTTTGTTCCTTATAGAGAATTTTGATCATTTAACGATTCTCTATAATGCTCGAAGTCAACAAAAAAATATCTATAACGAACAAAATCACGCAACTACCAAGCTTAACGATTAGCTCATGAAACTCACAATCTTGATCATTTAACTCGTTAGTGTTAACGAGCAAAAATTGTTGCTCAGCTCGGTTTATTAAGAAAACGAGCCGAGCTCAAATGAGTCGAGTAGCCGAGTGCTCATTAGACTCACTAAGCCTCGAGATTTTTGTCCAGCCCTAGCTTTGGCCACGATGGTCCGGGAGGACGCATGGTGACCATAGGTCCCCAAGTGGATCTCATTTAAGATCAGTCGACCTTATTCTCTAGAAATACACCGCTAAGCAACACCAGTTACACTTTATCTGAAAGCTGATCGCCTATGTCTATGAAGGCTTTGGATCTGCGCATTATCTGACGAGCTTCATCCGCATCTTCAGGGAGCTCTCGCTTGAGTAGATACGCAATATACGGCACCGTCTAGTCGGGGATGATTACCAAAACCTCCATGATTAGGTCGACCACTTCTAGGACTTAAACTTCAGTCGGATTGGTTGGACTTATCGGCTGTGGGGGCTCCTCTATAAAGGGATCTTCTTGAACTGACGGGGTGTGGAGATGCTCCAAGAACACATTACTAGGAATAGGCTTCCGAGTGGAACCTATTTTTGCCAGATCATCGGCAACCTGATTCTTGAGTCAGGGTATGTGGTGGAGCTCTAACCCTTCAAACTTCTTTTCTAGCTTTCTCACAGCATTGTAGTATCCTGTCATGGCAGGGCTCCGAATATCCCACTCTGTCATCACTTGATTTACCACCAAATCTGAGTCACCATAAACCATCAGGTGACAGACACCGAGTGAGATGGCCATACGCAACCCATATAAAAGTGATTCATATTCAGCTTCATTATTGGAGGAATGAAA
The DNA here is from genome assembly GCF_018294505.1 of Triticum aestivum. Taxonomy (NCBI): domain Eukaryota; kingdom Viridiplantae; phylum Streptophyta; class Magnoliopsida; order Poales; family Poaceae; genus Triticum; species Triticum aestivum. The sequence continues at coordinate 643,853,363 of NC_057801.1, forward strand.
GTGGATCTGGAGAACATAATTGAGTTTATCACCTCTTGGGGACACCAGGGCTACTCCGGCCCCGGAACCATTCAACATTTTAGATCCATCAGAGAATATGATCCAATGCTCCGAGTGAACTGGAGTCGGTTGTTGTTGCTCGATCCACTCGGCTAGGAAATCTACAATTGCCTGAGACTTAATTGCCTTCTTTGCTTCGAACTTGATATCAAGAGGAAGGAGTTCAATCTCCCACTTAGCCACTCGACCAGTTGCATCACGATTATTCAAAATCTCTGACAATGGAGCATCACTGACGATTGAAACCGATTGATCTGCAAAGTAATGTGCAACTTTCTTCGTGGTCAGATAGATTCCATAGAAAAGCTTCTGGTAATGCGGATACCTTCGCTTGAACGGAGTAAAAACTTTAGAAATGTAATATACATGGCACTGAACTTTATAGGCTTTGCCTTATTCCTCCCGCTCGACCATGAGCACTGTGCTGACAACCTATCCAGTGGCTGCAACATATAACAACAAAGGCTCTTTGCTGACTGGAGCAGCAAGCACCGGCTGGGTGGAAAGCAGGGCTTTGAGCTCTACAAATGCTACTTCAGCTTCAGGATTCCAGTCGAATGTATTAGACTTTTTCATCAATCGGTAAAGAGGCAATGCCTTTTCACCGAGGCGAGAAATGAATCGACTTAGTGCAGCCAAACGACCCGTAAGCTTTTGAACATCATGCACACGTATAGGGGATTTCATTTAGACGATTGCTCCAATCTTTTCTGGGTTTGTGCCTATTCCTTATTCAGAAACAAGAAAACCAAGCAACTTCCCTCCTGGGACTCCGAATGTGAACTTGGATGGATTAAGCTTGATGTCATATCTTCTTAGGTTGGCGAAGGTTTCAGCAAGGTCAGTCAGTAGGTCGGAACTCTTGCATGACTTGACCATGATATCATCCATGTATGCTTCCACATTCCGACTGATTTTGAGTGAGCAGGCACTTCTGTATCATGCGCATGAACGTGGCTCCAACATTCTTCAGACCAAAAGGCATGGCAACATAGCAAAAACACCTAAATGGGGTGATGAAGGCTGTTTTTATTTCATCAGGTCCATACAGACAGATCTGATGTGGTACCTGGAATATGCATCCAAGAAGGATAAACGCTCACACCCTACCGTCGAGTCGATGATCTAATTGATGCGGGGGAGAGGAAAATGATCTTTCGGGTAGACCCGATTGGTATGCTTGAAGTCAATACACATACGAAGCGAATCATCTTTCTTAGGGACCCTGACGATGTTCACGAGCAACTTAGAGTGGTAAATCTCGTGGATGAACTCAGCTGCCAAGAGCTGAGCCACCTCCTCGCCAATCGCCTTTCTTTTTTCCAAGGCGGATCATCGAAGATGCTCTTTCACTGGTTTTGCTTTCGGGTCGACACGCAAACGGTGCTCAGCCAGTCCCCTAGGAACACCCGGCATGTCAGAGGGCTTCCATGCAAAGATGTCCCAGTTCTCACGGAGGAACTGGATGAGCGCGGCTTCCTATTTGCTGTTGAGTGTCGTTGATATATGAGTCGGCGCTGCATTGGGGTCTTCTAGGTGGATATGAACAGGTTTGGTTTCTCCAGCCGACTGGAATGCAGACTCTGAAGCAGGCTTCTTGGACCATAACAAATCACTCGGATCTGCAGTTTCATGCATTCCTGTGTCTCCATAGCTGCCATCTGCTCATCGGCAATCTTGCAGCCCTTCTAAAGGCACTCTTCTGCTCTCTGTCTGTTTCCTGTGACTGTGATCACACCTCTAGGACCGAGCATCTTAAACTTGAGATATACGTAACATGGTCGAGCCATGAAACGAGCATATGCGGGCCTGCCCAGAATGACATGATAAGCACTGTGGAAATCCACCACCTCAAATGTCAACTTTTCCTTGCTGTAATTCTTGGAATCACCGAAAACCACATAAAGAGTAATCTGCCCGAGTGACTTTGCCTTTTTTCCAGGAATGACACCGTGGAACTACATGCTACTCTCACTGAGTTTGGACATCGGAATGCCCATCCCCTCAAGGGTCTCAGCGTACAGAATGTTCAGCCCATTTCCACCATCCTTAAGGACTTTAGTCAGTCGGGTGCCCGCAATGACTGGGTCGACCACCAGCGGTTGCCGCCTAGCCGCCTAGGAGTAGCAACATGTGCTGGGTGATCTGATTGGTCGAATGTAATGGGAGTCTTTGACCACTTCAAGTATGTCGTAGTTGCCGGAGCAAGCATATTCACTTCCCTATTAATGACTTTTAGTCGACCTTTGCTTTCTACGTCAGCAAAAATCATCAAGGTAGCATTGACCTTAGGGTAACCATCATCTTCCTCTTTTTCATGCTATTTACACTACAAAAAATATACACTTCCTTGATGATACATGTTTGTCATTGTAGGTCACGTTTTCTGTCATGCATGTACATCCATGATGATTTTATGACAGAATCAAGACAGTCATACCTGTGTTGTCGTCGAAGTGTTCCATGACATTACCAAATTTATCATCACGGAAGTGTCCACTTCCATGACGTAAATCGCGCGTCATAGAAGTGCTTTCGTCAAGGGTGACCGACATGTGGCATCCACCGTAACGGAACACCGTTAAGCTATCGGGTCAGGTTTTGGATCCGATAACCCGCTAACAGCCACGACCAATGTCGATTTTCCACGTGTAAAATTCTCATTGGCCGACGAAACCACGTGTCAGCTTCGCATTGGCATAGGTGTCACTCGTCCAATGGTCGAGATGGGCCTATGATATGTCAACACGTGGACGGGCCCAAAAGTGGCCCATAAAGTTTAAATAGGCCGGCCCAACTAAAGGCCCACAAGATTTAGCGGACCATAATTGGCCGGCCCAGCTAAAGGCCCACAAGCGTTTGCAGACCATAATGGTCCGGCCTAGCTAAATGCCCACAAGATTTTGCAGACCATAATGGGTTGGCCCAGCTTGAGGCCCAACATTCTTAGTTACGGCCCGTACGGCTAGTGTCAAATCGGCCCATCAACGGCCTGTCCTAAACTTGTCATCATCGCAGCCCATGGTCACATCTGGCCCGTTAACAGTCTGCTAAGCATTTGGGCCAAGTTACGGCCCGGTGTATTTCTGGCCTGTTAAAGGTCCTGCTTCATTTGGGCCCATTTACAGGCCATTGAAACTTTTGGCCCATAAATGATCGTGAAGGATTAGGGTCATATTCGGCCATGTGTGACATTTGGCCTATTAGAGGCCCACTATAGATTTGGGCCACTTTCAGCCTGTTGTGATTTTTGGCCTCTTAACGTTGGACGAAATCCATGGGCCATATGTGGCCCAACGTCACATCGGGCCCATTAATGGCCCATATAAAAATGACGCTAATCAAGCCCGACCGAACTTATGGCCTGTTAAAGGCCCGTGTAGTAGGTCAGCGCATTTACGATCCGTCTGAATTTCGTCCTGTGAACGATCCGCATTGTAAATGGGCCACCATGTTGGCCTGCTAAGACCAGTGGGTTATTTGGCACAATCAGGGCCCAATCTCACTTTCGGCCTATTAAATGCCCATGTTTTTTATGGGCTCGAGATATTTACACCTATAAATGGCCTATTGTTACTGAGGGCCCAAATTATATTTAGGCTTGTTAAAGGCCCACTATAGGCATAGGCCTACCAGAAAAATATGAAAGCTTATGCTGATTTAGGCCCAGATATTTTTAGTGGGCTACATGCAAATTTCGTGCCATAATCATTTTTATCCCAATTGGAATGGGCCCGACGAATGTTGGCATGTTGGACTCCTACGAAGCTTTCGGCTGAATACATTACTAAGATAAACCTACACTATACAAAAATAGTGTCATAATTACTACAGCCTTTGGCAGCATCATAAATGTTGTATCAAAACAAAATAAATTCCAACCATCCGACAAAAGATCTGTTGGCATAAAGTTTATAGTCCTTGCAGATAAAAGCACCATAAGATGTATAGAAGCATAGATCATTTGACCTGAGTGCTAATGTTTCAGGCTGTAGAATCTGATGGAGCACCATGATCTTCACCTTTTTTCCGCCATTGCTCTTGAACAACGAAGCGAATGTCTGATAGTCTGGTTTCAAAACCATTCATATCTTGACGACATTTGTCAACTACTATTCTTGTTTCCGAAACAACGTCCATTAGGGATTGGACTTGTGTCTGGAGCACAGATATATCACTCTGTCTAGCCGGAAGATTTTGTTCATTAGGCGATTTGGACGAGGTTACCTTGACAACCAACCCAGAATTACATAGGAAGGTGCTTTTTTGCACTGTTAGTCGAGAGATACTGACGCACTGCAGCAAGAGGTGACATTGTGCCTGTGGTAGCCTCGTCACCTTCAGGTGGTTGTGGCTGTTCAATCATTTGTTCCATAGCTTGCTGAAAGTTTGAACTTGTAGATTAGTGTACCAGATAAGTTACTAATGAGACAAAAACAAACAAAGTAGGTTACACGTTTATACATAACTTATTTTTGTGAACTACTATAATACATTAGCATGAATTGTAGTGCCAACTACATAATAAAATCACTTTCGGAACATATGTCCATGTAGCATGCCTACTATACTGTCTATTTCCTCACATTCGTTGACATCTAAGGATAAAGATACATGGTTTAAAGTAGGATGATTATAGTATGACATCATTCATATCATGGGCGAACATATATATATATATAAACAGGCTATTTTATCATTGTATGCGCACATGAACATAACAACTAGATTACAGATCACGACCAAAAGAATATCCTTCATCTCTTTTAAACCATGTAAGGTGAAATGATACGTTAATACAACTATGTATAAAATTGAACAGAGTAACTGACATTGGCCGCAAACCAAGCAGTTAAATGAACACATCACGGTACCAATCAGTTCAAAGGCAGGAGGAGTAAGGACTTACAACAGTGGCTTGAACTGGTGTGCTCATGCCCTTCATCTTGCTGGTGTGCAATCCTTGAAGATTTGCACTGCATTCGGTTCAGGTTCTTTCTGGTCCGCACGGGATTTCCTCTATATTTGGAACAAGTCAATATAGATATAATAAGGAAGTAGCAGCTATTTACATGAGCCTCGTAGTGTGCAATATAGCTATGAGATCATGTTGTTTGTTGGAATTTCACTTTAGAATGGTTGGTCTTGTTCTTCAAACAGTTAGACTAGAAGAAGATACACTTGTAAGGCACATACATAAATACAAGTTCAATATGTGGTCTGATCAAATACATATAGCCTACTTGGTACTTTGGATCAGACCTGTGTTTAACAAGGGCTGTCCAGTCTTCATCTGTAATATATTCCACTAGAGATGTTTGGACGATTTCATTGTTAGCCTTGTCTTCAAAGTGAGATTTTCTAAGGTGGTATCGATACTGTCGCAGAGCAGACTGAAAAACATGAGTGCATGCTTGTTTAGTTGCATCATCTTTTGGATCCAACTTGAACCTCATCTGTTGAAAGAAGAATGTGAGTCTTATTAGGAGGAAGCTTGAAAGTATGGGACAAAGCAAGACAATATTACTAATTGCGATGAATAACATTACTTATGGATAAATGGTCAAGGAAGGTGTTAAACTGGGTATTGTCTTTCTCATTCCTGTACTGGATCCACGTTGGGAGGATACGTGCATGAGACCTAACAGCAACGGCTGCCTCTGATACTAACTTGGCTGACTCTGTAGCATCACGTGGCCTTTTTAAACCTGCCTCAAAATGGATCTCCATTCTTCCTCCTTTAGATTTTGTTAATATGTCAAGCATTATCCCTGATGTCTGTTTCCGCTTGCGCCGTGGTACTAGTTCAACAACGAATATGGAAAGTGTTAGTGTACATCAAACTGTGAGAGTACATATAAAGGAGCATGCAACTTCAACTTGACTCGGTCAGGTACCGTCTTAGTGTTGATGCTCATGAGGTTCATCTGATCTTGCCAAGTCCTGTTGTGTCAGCAGTGCTTCGGAAGTAGTGTTAGGTGTGAAGGCAACTTGGGAACTGGCCAATTCCGGAGCAAACGAACGAGTAACTCGTTGAGATGCTGGTACAGTCGAAGCGGATGTTGCAGCTGGTGGAGTAGATGATACTGTGTTTGTTGATTTAGCCGGTGGACTTGGACCTTCTACTGCACTATAAGTACCAGCAGAATCTAGAGGGAAGATCCTTTTGTGTTTCACCCGACGAGTAACACCATTCCCTACTATATTCTTTTCCTTGCTCTTTTTTGACTTTGCCATGTCAAGACGTACCCACAACACAAAAGAATAAAATCTCTCTTCAGAATTCATTGATGCATGATACAGACAAGCAATACTTTGATGTAAGACAGCCGTATGAGGATGGAATATGTAAGAAAAACAGGACGACATGACATATTCACAACTACGATGTGTAAACTAAGCAGAAGGATTTTCAAGAAAATAGAAGTGATGCATGCTAGAAACCATATGAAAGATGCAACCAATATTACTCTGCCAAGTTAAAAGTGTCTTGTCATAAGTGGCAATTCGAAAAATTAGAAGCAGTACAATGTAGAAATCAATGCAAGATGCAACCACTATCAAACTGCCATGTTAAAAGCGTCCAATCATGAGTGACTCATGCGGGATACACAACAACAGTACTTTGATGTAAGAACATGGTAAGATAGATAGATGCAGTGTATTCTAGACACAGAAAGCCATGTCATATGCACATGTATAACGTATAAACTCACCAGGTGCAATTTAATCAAAATAGAAGAAATACATGCTAGATAACATATGCAACATGAAACCAATTATCACACTTTCAACTTAGATCAAGCATCTGCGATGGTGGAGTACGGGAGATGAACTCATCATGTAGACTTGGGAATTCAACTTCATTAGCAGTAGAAGTGGCAAATCTAGAGAGTCTCTGTTTGTGTCGGTGCGGAGGACCACCAACATCTGCTAACTTAATCTTTTCCATCCAATTTTTTGATATTGCCTTATGAAGTGAACACCACAAGAAGATGAATAAAATTAGCTCTGCATAACTGGTTGATGCATGATACAAACGAACACTACTTTGATTAAGGCAAGCGCGGGATAGGAGGATGGAATATATACAAAAAAAGACAGGGTTGCATATTCACACGTACGGTAGGAGGATGGAATATGTATAAAAAATAGTAAGCAGAAGGCATTTCAACAAAATTAGAAGAAATGAAAGCTAGGCGCCATATGAACATGCAACCAATATCACTCTATCAGGTAAAAAGTGTCTCGTCGTAAGTGCCATTTCAAAAAATTAGAAGCAATACAAGCTAGAAGACAATCCAAGATGCAACCTACATCACAGTCCCAAGTTAAATGTGTCTTATGGGTAAGTGATCGTTGCAGGTATAAGTTTTAAGCTACGCAGATGCAATTCAACATAATCAGAATCAATACAAACTAGACATCATACGGACATGCAACCACATATAACAGTTCCAAGTTAGAGAAAGCACATGTGATGGTGGAGTAGGGGAGATGTGCTCAATATGTACACGTATGTTCTAGAAACAGGAACACGTGTCATATTCATAGGCATTATGTGTAAAGTAAGTAGATGCAATTCAACAAAGTTAGAAGCAATACAAGCTAGGCATCATACGCAACATGCAACCACATATAATAGTGCCAAGTTAGAGCAAGCGCCTGTGATGGTGGAGTAGGGGAGATGTGCTCATCATCTACATAGCTACGTTGACTGTCTAGCCTTGCGTTGTCTTGCGAATCTTGTTGGGAGGATGGCGGAGTTGAATATGTAGAGAACCTCCATTTCAGTTGCTCGGAAGGACCACCATCATCCAATGCCTTACCAATTTACTTTGGCTTTATTGATTTTGCATTGTGATATCAAACCGACAAGAAAAAGGAATATAATTCGCTCTTTAGAACTCATTCATGCATGATACTGACAAACACTACTCTGATGAAAGGCAAAGTTATGATACGAGGATGGAATATGTACGAAAAACTGGACGACTTGACATATTCACACATATGATGTGGTAACTAAGCAGAAGGCACTTCAACAAATTATAAGCACTGCAAGCTAGACACCATATGAAAGGTGCAATCAATATCACTCTGCCAAGTTAAAACTGTCTCGTTTATAGGTGGCGTTCATCAAACTAGAAGTACTACATGCTAGAAATCATATTCAAGACGCAAACCAATATCACGCTGCCAACTTAAAGGTGTCTCATTATAAGTGACTGATGCAGGATACACAAGAAGAGTAGTTTCATGTAAGAACATGTTGTGATAGACAGATATAGTATGTACCAAAAACCGAAAGCGTGTCATATTCACAGGTACCATGTATAAGCTAAGTAGATGCAGTTTACACTAATTAGGAGCAATACAAGCTAGACACCATATACGACATGCAACCAGATATCACACTGCCAAGTTAGAGCAAGCACCTTGGATGGTGGATTAGGGGAGTGTCGTGGAATTTTCACGTCAGATGTCCTAGCGAAAGGACTTATTCGTGGAGCCATCGCAACTAGGAAGCTTGAAGGGGTTAATTAGGACAAGAGACATGAGAGGGTTATACTAGTTCGGCCCCTTACGATGAAGGTAAGGCCTACATCTAGTTGGGTTGGTATTGCTTGATGTTCCGATGACCAGGGAGCGAGATACGCTATGACCGGTTCTCAATGAGTTGTTTCTTACCCTAAGACGCCTGCGGGTCGTCCCCTTATATACACGGGTGGACGCCCTGCGGCCTACAGAGTCCCGGCCGGCTCATAGACAGTGTCCGGCTTGGTGACTAGTTAATTCTACCTTATGTTACAAGTCATATCTTCATGACGGTTTACCACTATGGGCTTTAAGCCACCCGTGGGCCTTAGACCATTCATTGAACCACCATCTTCATGCTTGGTCTTGGGCTTCTTTCTGACGAGTCTTCTTTGTGTAACCCGACCCCTCCTGGGCAGCTTACACAAATAGTTATATCCCCAACATTAGGCCCCAGATTGATTTGAACCGGTTCATGTCAATCTTAAAATACCTTAAGAAATAAGCCTTTGGTCTTCTGTCTGTGCAAAAGGGTTTAACCCGCCATGATGTCATCTTCTGGATCCATGTTAACCCACCGTGACATCATTTCCAATTAAATCCTTATTTTATCCTGCTATATCTTCAACGGATCTTTGCCTTTACTGATTGTCCCGAAACCCGAGGCATTAGGGTCGCTGGATAATAATATCCAATCTCCTCGTTTCTCGCACCGTCCCGGTAGGACCTTCCCTATAAATAGGCTCGACCTAGGTCTTCTTCATTTTCTCCCTGAGTCGTTCATCTTCTTCCTCTCACTATCTCTCTGCCGATCGAGCTCCACCACCGCCGCCGTTGCGGATCTCCTCGTCCTCGCCAACTCAGGTCGCTGCATCAACCTGATTTGACCAGAAAAGCACGACGAATCTCCGCAGCAACTCCGCATCCGTAAGTTTCCTCCTTCTTGTTCCTTAGATCCGCATTAGGACCTTTGAGTTCCTCGGTGTTCTTCGTTGCTCATTAGGAACCCCTCATAGATTTCATCACCACCGTCGTTTCTTGATCTTTAAAATGATATAAAACTGCTGCGGTAGCTATTTCGCACCCATTTCGAATGCAAGCAGACCCCTTTCCGTTGCACAAAGGCCTCGTTCAAGCCCTTGAGCCTCATCTGTGCCAGTCCCAGGTATAGATATTTTTCTTTTCAGAACACTCGTTTGATCCAAAATAATAGCCACAACTTGTGAAACCTATTTGTAAGACCCTTAAATAAAAAACTGCATCTATCCTCGCGACTTAAGAAAATTCAACTGCCCTTGATACCTGTAGCGGCTTAAATATCACTACATGGTTACCCATATATCATTAGGCCCCGTCTTAAGCCTCCATTTTGAATAGACTTAAAAATATTTTCCTTCCGGTTAAAATTGAACCGGAGCTTCTTATTTTTTCATAGGCTTATTCTTACGTCATGGCACCTAAGGCAACCAAGGCTCATGTGACCTGTAATTGGGTCCCATCCACAATCACAAAAAGTAAATTGTCTGAATTTGTGAAGTCTGGCCATCTTGCCAAGAAGGAGGTCATGTCTTATCGTGCCCCTGACCCGTCTGAGGAGAAACCTCAACCCAAAGAAGGGGAGGTGATAGTTTTTACGGGTCATATGAGCCAGGGATTTGCTCCTCCCAGTTCAAAATTCTTCAGGGAAGTATTGCATTTCTTTGACCTCAGGCCTCAAGACATCGGGCCCAATTCCATGTCAAACATTTGCAACTTCCAAGTCTTCAGCAAGGTGTACCCGGGGGAAGAGCCCAATCTGCTTTTGTTCAAAGAGCTATTCTACTTAAACCGGTAGAATGAACGTGCCAACGGGCCCAGCCTAGAACTTGGTGGCATCTCGATTCAGCGGCGGAGAGACTGCCTTTTTCCTTATGCTGAACTACCGAGTCATCCGAAAGATTGGAATCAGACATGGTTCTATTGCCAGGACACTTCTCCGGCTGGTGAGAACCCTCTGCCCGGCTTCTACACTCTGCGCCTTGAATCCAACCACCCGCTGCCGGATAAACTTTCTGCTGTAGAATGTCTGCCACTCGCTCCCACCATTAGAAAATAAAAGCTCTTTTGGGAAACGGCTTAGACAGCATCGACCTGGTTCAAGTCTGGGTCACTTGGTGAGTGCTTCCGTTAAGCCGCTGCCCCGACTTAATGTGCACTTACTCAGGCGAGAAGGATGACCCACTGCGTCATAGTCCCGACAACTTACCAGATGATGTGGTGGAGGCCACGATCCAAACGTTGTTTAAAGAGGGCATGGTGACTAGTAACACCTTTGGCTTACTTCCCTTCTGCAAGAAGAACCTGGCTCCCACAGTGAGTTATCAACCTCAATGAATGCTCTTTAATATAATACACCTTGCTTTTATTCATACCCCCTTATCATTTTTCACAGGCCGATGATAACTTCTGGAAGTTCAAGTATAACCATGAGGCGGCCAAACAAGCCAGGGCGGCAAAAAGAGCCGAAAGGAAAACCGCCAAGACTGGAACTTCGAAGAAGAGGAAGCCAAGTGCTTCAGCTATGTTTAAGCTTGATGACACTGATGATGATGATGAAGAAGAGGTAGCTTTTAACTCCCTTGACTCTTTTGTCATTATTTTATTGACATTCTATCCTTTCAGGAGGATACGGGGAACAGCCAAGCGGTTGACGAAGAGGTAACTATAATCTCCTCCGACTCAGAGCCTTTGCCCAAGCAAAAGATCCGAAGGGTGACCCGGAAAGTAAGATTTTCACATCCTCTAGCTTATCAAGATCCTCAATTTCTTTTGAAGCAACAATAGTTTGAAAGCCGGAGGCAGACCCGGAACAACAAGGATGTAGAGCTCTCCTCTGGCTTACCTGACGTAACCAGGAAGCGTCGGACTGAGGTTATCTCCGATTTACGTTTTCTTTTACCCTTGGCGGGTCTAATTCGCCAACCTCTCAATTCATCGGACTCCAATTATCAGGATACCTCTCCTTCCTCCAGCGAGTCTATGCAATCTAACATGCCGGCTTTCAATATTGCCCCCGGGTAATATAATTTTGTTTACTTTATGTTTTACCTTACCCATGCCTTTGTACTCATCCTTCTGCCTTTGTCCACAACGTGCAAGTGAAACCCAGTAAGAGGGTAAAAAGGAGTAAGCCGCCCCAAGATCCGGTCGTCACTGAATCGGAGCTTGGCACGGCTGCTCCTGATAGTTCTACCCATCAGCCGCCGCCTGAACCAGCCTATGACATTCCAGCACCAACCTCTGATCCACCCGCCGAAGACACTTGCAACAGCTCCGATAACCCGGAAGCTCCTAGCCCGGCCAAGAAAATTGATCCGGAGGTTGAGATTCTGAAGACCCAGTTTATTGAACCGGGGCGGCCCACTGTCCTTGCCAAGTGCTCTGCTAAGGAGGAACCTCTGGAACACCGAAAGGCCAAGCTAGACGTTGCTGACTATACTCATTTAAGCATTGGAGATATAGTCTCTGGCTATCTTAATCATGTACATAGTAGCCGTGACCTGGAAATTGACATGGTGAAGCAAATACAGCAAAAATCTGAGGTATAACTTATGCCCCTTTTCTGAATCATACTTACTGTATCAGCCCCCAAGTCTAGTGCTTATGAATAAATATGCTGTAGACTTAGAAAACTGCTTAGCACTGCTTTGTCCGGTTTAGAAAAAAGATATTTAACCCAGTTGTAACATGATACTTTGAACTTGCCATACACATTAGCCCCCAAGTGTCAAGCATCTTTGCTTGCAAAGTGCTTGGGACTTAATTTCCATGAGCCGGCATTGTAAGTTAAAATTCTTCAGCATACATTGGCCCCCAAGTGTCAAGTATCTTTTCTTGCAAAGTGCTTGGGACTTAATCTTATCTTACCAGGATTCTGATTATAACCCGGTATTAATGCAGGCCACCATAAGTCAATTTGAGTCGAAGACTGCTGATCTGAAGAAGCGTCTGGCAGCTCAAGAACTTGAAATTCAAAAGGTCAACTCCAAATTTGAATTTAGTGTCTCCGAACAAGAGAAGCTGAAGAAAAATTTTGAGGCGGAGAAGAAAATCTGGGCTGATGAAAAGGCTTCACTAGTGACCCGGGCCGAAACGGCAGAGGCATTGCTTGCAGAAGCAACAGCGGAGCTATCCGGCTTAAAGCGCCAGATATCACAAATGGTCTCAGCAATCTTTGGTAAGTTACTCATATAAACTTTAAACCTTGCAAACCTCCTTTCAATGATTACTTCAATTGTCAGCTCCAGCTCACCTTATGCTTAATAATGCAGGCCCTAGGAGCACAAACCTCAAGCAGAACATGTTGATCAAGCTGAAGGCGGTTTATACTCTTGTGGAGCAGCTCTACACCGGGTCACAACGTGCTCTGGCTGTTGTAGTTTTATCATATGACGTTCCTTACCTCCTGCAAGACATGCTGAAACGGCTTGCTTCACTACCTCAATGGGTCCAAGATCTAAGGCGGGCGTCCGCAAGAGCCGGGGCCATAGCCGCGTTGAGCCGGGCGAAAGCATGGATTCCAGAGCTAGACCCGGCCGACCTCGCTCTTGGATACCCGACTCTGAAAGAAGATGGGACCGTATTTGATGAACATGACTTCACCGCCTGTGTCAAAGATATATGCCCCGTGGCTACTCTTATCGGGAACGATACTGATCTTACCAAGTATCAGCCGGGCTATGACAGCGAGAACCGGAGAATCCCAACACCTACCTATGATGAAGTCATCCTGATCCCTCCAACTCATAAGCATACCTTTGCCCCTGAAGTGGACCCAGCCGGTTTAATAGATGATGAAGCCAAGTTTGGAGCCTTGAGCGGCATTGACTGGGCCTCGTCAACTTTCCAGGACAAAGCAGCCGATGGAGAAGCGGAGAAGGATAACCCGGAGTCTTCAAGCCCACCAAAGGAGTGAATCGCCAGGCGTTTATGACTTTGCAAAACAATGCTTCATTATTCAGACTCGGGGAGTCTTGTAATAGGGTAGAAAAAACCTCTCAATTTGTCATGCCTTCGCGCATGTTTATGGCATTTAATACTTGCGTAAGCCGCCATCACTATATATTTCTAGCTTATGTTGATCATTCATTTCCTTGATGTTACATTTGCTTGCCTTATCCTGCATATAAAACAAGCAAAATTCCCTTGGCGGTTTATCGCATCGGGGGTCACATAAGGTATAGATAACCCAGAGTGCAAACCAGAACATCATATAAAGGCCGGGTTATGATTATATTTGTTAAACATAATCATAATAGTATACCTGCGATCCTTTTGGTAATCTTGCCTGCTTATACGACCTACACCATGCGGGTAAATTCAACTCCTGAAAGTTGGACATATAATGCTCACCTGGCACTTAACAACCTGGGGTGATCAATATTAAGCCGGAAGAGCCAAAAAACCATCTCATAGTGCTTTCAAGAAGGTCTCAAGATAGCCAAATAACTATGCTTATAAAATATAATGAATAATAAATAAAGGCTTCTGATTCAAATACGATCAGTAAAGCGTTCCAAAGGGGTTAAGCTAAGATTCATATACGATCATATAGCCCCCAGTGGCTTTGGCGATGCCGATCAAGTGGGTATCGACAGCTATGTTCTCTTTGGTTCGGATACGACCTATGTTTGAACAGGAAGCCCCCAAGTGACCATAAGAGTTGTTTAATGATGCTGATTCGAATACGATCCACGTCAGACTCAAAGGGATTAAGCTATGATTCAAATATGATCAGGAAGCCCCCAAGTGGGTTTGGCAGTATGCCGATCAAGTGAGTATCGACATCTATGTTCTCTTTGGTTCGAATACGACCTATGTTTGAACAGGAAGCCCCCAAGTGATCATTGCTAGATTCAGATATGATCATAAGCCGGACCAAAGGGAAAACCGGATTCAGATATGATTTGCTCCCTGTTGGTTGTATCCACCATCTGATAAAGAAGACATATAGACCTTTGAGGGTAAAAAGAACAGATGTCCTGCTTTATTGCTTTATATAATATATACATCGTCAAAATATATACATCTTAAGAGCCGGTGGCTCAAGTATAGTAAGGCCGAAGATGGGCGATATTCCACGGCCGGTGGGTCTCCTCCTCCGACTTACGTGAGTCTTCGACCTTGTAATGCACAAGTAGCACAAGGAGAATCTGTACAGATGCTCCATTTACGTTGTTGTAGAGGACCACAATCATCGCCTTACTTACTCTTTTCCTTCCTCTTTCTTGATTTTGCCTTGTCAAGTCAAACCCACAAGAAAAAGGAATAAAATTTGCTCTTCAGAACTCATTGATGCATGATACTGACAAACACTACTTTCATGTAAGGCAACCACATGATAGGAGGATGGAATATGTATGAATAACAGGACGGCATGACATATGGACATGTATGATGTATAAAGTGTAAACTAAGCACAAGGTGTTTGAATTTGTTAGAAGAAATGCAAGCTAGAAACCACAAGAAAGATGAAACCAATATCATTCTGCTAAATTAAAAGGGTGGCCTAGAAATTGTATTTGACCAAATTAGAAGCAATACATGGCAATAGGCTAGAAATAATATGCAATATGCAACTAATAAAGGTGTCTCTCGTAAGTGATTGATGCAGGATACAGAAGAGAGGTAGTTTCACGTAAGAACATGGTTAACACATAGATGTAGTGTGTACCAAAAATTGGAAGGCATGTCATATTCACAGGTATAATGTGTAAACTAAGAAGATGAAATTTACCCTAATTAGAAGCATTACAAGCTAGACACCGTATGCAACATGCAACCACATATCACACTACGAAGTTAGAGCAAGCACCTGTGATGGTGGTGTAGGGGCAGTGCGGTCTTCAAGTATAGAGCGACATTCAATATCTTCATTTAGGCTTGCTGTTTCTTGAGAATCATGTGGAGAGGATGAAATTGCACTCATTATAAGAGTAGCGCGTCTCATACTAACCCATGGGTGTGACTGTCTCATCATAAGCGATAGATGCATGATACACAACAACAGTAGTTTGATGTAAGAACATGGTGTGGTAGGCAGATGTAGTATGTACTAAACACAGGAAGGCGTGTCATATTCACATGTATAGTGCGTAAGCTAAGGAGACGCAACTTAACAAATTAGGAGCAATACAAGCTAGGCACCATATGCAACATGCAACCAGATATCACACTACCATGTTAGAGCAAGCACCTGGGGTTGTGGAGTAGGGGATATGAGATTTGGAACTGGCACTGCAGTAGGAGTAGCAGGAGAATCTGCAGAGATCATCTGTTTCGATTGCTCCAGAGGACTACAATCATTTTGTGCCTTCGTCCTTTCAGATTTTGCCTTGTCAAGTAAACACACAAGAAAAAGGAATGAAATTCGCACTTCAAATTCGTTGATGCATGATACTGACGAACACAACTTTTATGTATGGCAACCACATCGTAGGAGGATGGAATATGTATGAAAAACCCTAAGCATAAGGCATTTCAACAAATTGGAAGCAATGCAATCTAGACACCATATGAAAGATCCAACCAAAATCACTCTACCAAGTTAGATGTGTCTCATTATAAGTGGCACTTCAACAAATTAGAGGCAATACATGTTTGAAATGATATGCAAGATGCAACCAATATTACACTATCAACTTGAAGGTGTATCGTCTGAAGTGATTGAAGAGGGATACACAAGAAAAGTAGTTTGATGTAAGAACATGGTTAATAGAAAGACGTAGTATGTACCAAAAACAGGAAGGCATGTCATATTCACAGGTATAATGTGTTAACTAAGTAGATGCAATTTACCCTAATTAGAAGCATTACCAGGTAGACACATATGCAACATGCAACCACATATCACACTGCCAAGTAAGAGCAAGCACCTGCGATGGTGGTGTGGGGGAATTACAATCATCAACTAGAGAGCTATGTTGACTATCTTCATTTAGCCTTGCTGATTATTGAGAATCATGTGGGGAGGATGACACTGCAGTCTTTAAACGAGTAGCGCGTCTCACAGTAACCCACTAGGGTGACTGTCTCATCATAAGTGATTGATGAGGGATACAAAAGAGGATTAGTTTGGTGTACGAACATGGTTAATAGACATATGTAGTATGTATCAAAAACAGGAAGGCATGTCATTGTCAAAGGTATAATGTGTAAAGTAAGTAGATGCAATTTAATCAAATTGGAAGCAATACAAGCTAGACACCATATGCAACATACAACCACATTTGACAGAGCGAAGCTAAAGCAAACACCTTGGATGGTTGTGTGTGGAAATTGAGATCATCAACTGCAGAGCTACATTTACTGTCTCCATCTGCTGACACTGCACCTTTTAGAGCACTAAAACGCTTAGTACTTATCTTCAAATTACACTGCAGCGACTTCTGTCTTTTCTTTTTTGCATTCATCAACACTACGTCAGAGTCTGAAATACCCATGCATAAAAAAACAATAGTATGAGTATGGGTGAAGTGTGTGCACAATTAGTATAGTGCAAAGGTAGCAGATAGAAGGTCGGTGAGAAATAAATGACGGGAGACATATGATAGCTCTACAATATGCATGGCACACGAAATTACTACATGATTCTATGAAAATAACAGTTGACTGAGAACAAATAGGCCAGTCCATTTTTCTGCACCGTCTTATGTACAAAGAACGGGCAGACCGCCTTCATCTACCTCCAGCCAGTCAGTGTTACGATCTTCCTCGAAACGCCAGCGACCACCAGCCTAGTCCCCTGCCTCCGCCCTCCCTTGACCTCATCGCACCGCCGTGCTTGGCACCGCCCCCCGGCCATCCCAAGCCCCGCCAACCTCCAGATCGGGTGCAAGCAGCTCCTGCACCCCACACCCCTATGATAGACACTGATGCACAGCTTCCCCGGTGAACAGGCAGACTAGGTGCTCCGCGCGCCTAAGCGGGTGCTGCTTATTTTAATTGCGGTTTGACTGACCCTGAATTGAAATCTAGGCGGGCTACTGACCTCTAGGAAAGGTGAAATAGTAAATGGGAGGAAACCTTATGCATTTAGTATCACGAAGAAGATGAAGTAAGAAGCGCTCAACTAGTTTCTATCGTGGGATGAATATGGTGTGAGCAGAGACGTAAGATTTGCATGAATAAGGGAAGAGGAGTACCTCTTTCGGCTAGCAGTGTTGTGTCCTCCTTCTAATTTTCCAACGATCTTCTTGTGGTTCGTTGGAAACGAGCAGTTGTGGAGGACGGTGGAGCCTTGGACGAACCCATGGCCAAGTTGTTGAGTGTGGTGCGGTAGCCGTCTGTCGGCGGTGGGGAACCAGATCCGAGGCGGCGAACGATGGCGTAGAGGGAACAACTCCGTTGCGGTGGCCGGTTGTGACAATGGAGTAGCACCGGTGAGGCGCGGGACGACGTGGTCGAAGTGGTTCTATTACGGCGCACGTCGGCGTCGGCATCGTGGAGGCAACTCTGCCTCGGCTTCAACTGCTAAGTCCTTGAGGGCGTTGCGGTTGCGGTTGCGTTGGATGACGACGTCGGGGTACCGACTCCGGCGTGATGGAGGAGGGCGGCGGTGGATTGGGTGCTATGGGCTAGAGGACGGAGGAGGCTGGGGTATCGCGGCAGGTGGAGAGGATGTTTTGGCGCCCATGGAGTATGAATGGGGAAAGGAGGGAGGGGGAACTAAGGGGGAACAATGTTTCGGTTTGGGATGCGCTTGTTTGAAATTTGAGGAAAGTTACAAACTTTTCCCCCATCTAAAATTTCGTACATATTGCGGGTTGGGGGTAGGACAGTAATCTTAGGTGTACCAAATGGTGGGTGGGATAGATTTGGGCTGAGCGCATGGGTGTTCAGGAACCCATGGCGTATGAATGCTTCTCGGAGGCGGTTGAGACTGGCGTCTTGGTGAAGTTACAAACCTACCCCGGTTTAGACCTTTGGACATCGGGCCGATAGGCTGCACGAGCTAGAGTCAGGACAGTAATTTCCTACCACCAAACATTAGTCTCACATGGTTTTGGGTGACCAAAGGCTTATTTGGCGCTTCGTTCAATATTTGGGAGCAGACACATTAACATTTTCGGTTCTCTTGAATTGAACTTTCAGGATTTTTCAAACTTCACAAATCTTTGTACACGAGTATATATTAAAAAACATGCAACATACCTCAGTTCATGCATGGTTCCAGATATAATCTCCTTGGTTGCAAAAAAAATTGTTAGACATGCGTATGAATATACCACATGTTCTAAGGCACAACAAAGATTGATGCCCCCTTTTAGATCTGATTTACAAATGCCATTATATCAGGTTCAAATAGATGAATGCACTTCCTATGAATTCGAATCTTCGAAACCCCCTTTATGTTGAATTCAACATGTATTCTATTTCGTAGATAGCAATTTGGAATGTATCCATGTAAGTGACAAATGTATAAAGTGCTTCACACTAACAACATGGAATGCACAAATTAATGTTTATATTTGAATTGCAAAAGCAATGCATTGCCTGTATTTCAAGCCGCTCTCACTCTATGGATCGATAATATGAAATAACACATACACATGCTAGAATTCAATAGAGTATGGGTGTCCGATAAACCGATTTTCGTTCATATGCAATTTGCAAAATTAATGATCTCATCCAAAAATAACAATACCATTTATATTTTAATTTAATGCGTAGAACCGACTTTTACACGTAGATGCACTACGTCTCGGCCCGTTCCCACAAACGCGCTATATATCTCTCTATCTAACGCATAAGTGCACACACTTTCTATGCATCGGCATTTCTCTTTCAACATGCTCACAATCTCTCCCGGGGTGTCAGGGTGTCTCACAGACATGCTCTCTCTCTCTCTCTCTTTCTGACTACTATGTACCACTCTTTTCACTAATCTCAGTTGGAAAACACTATTTCTCTCACATGCATATATACACACGCACGGTCTCTACTAGCCCTCTATACACACATATATGTGCCTACGTGTCTCCCACACGCACATTATCTTTAGGACTCTCTCGCACACATTGCCCACGACCCCCCCATCCACACCTCTCTCTTAGTAGTTGGCAGATATGATTCCATCAGATCATTCAGTAGGATATCCCTGACTATTAGGCTGGATGGTAATACGAGGCAAAGATTTACCCTAGTTCGGACCCTTGTAGTTGAGGAAAAAGCCTACTCTTGGTACTGTATATTAGTGATAGGGGTGTGTACAAAGTACACGTGAATACCAGGCATTGTGCGTGTGTGTATACTATCGACGAACTAGCCCCCAAGCTTCTATATAATACTCAGGGCCTAGGGTTACAAATCATATATAGTCGGCTTATCACCAGTGGGGATAGAGTCCTCCATGACTCTGGTAGCTTTGTGTTGTATGCCGAGTCCTCCACATGGGTCTTCGTATAATGCGCCTCGGTCCAACCTATGTGCCGCAGGATGGAACCGACCCATGAGTCCTCATGTTGACCCACCACAACTAGAAATGATGTGCCCACCACACCACACACGCGATCAGCCACTAACAAAATAAGCATATACAATAGTACAATATTATACATGAAAGTTTATTGCATGGTGCATCCAAAAATATTTGTTTTGCATTGTGAATGTTTATATTTTCTCCTAAAATATTAGTCACGGGAAAGACAAACAAAGGTCATATCTCTCATTGTCTCCACCGGACAACCCCTATTTCTACACCACTTTCACGCACGCACACAAACTATCTCTCGGTCCTCTAAAAGTATGCATGCCCACAACACATTCATGTGTGACGGTCATTGTATTTCAAGTTAAAGCACTATACGGTCACTGGACTTCAGAATATGCTCATTACGGTCACCGTATACATTCTCGTGGTGATCATACAATATCTAGCTCATGATATGTCTCCATATTTTGTTGATGACACCGACGGACTTTGTAGTTGATGCGTTCTCTGTATTTTGTTGACGACACTTACGGTCATTGTATTGGAAGCGAAAGCATGATATTGTCACTAGACTTCAGAATAAGCTCATCATGGTCACCACATACATTTCCTGGCGCTAACCAACATGTGGTTGGATGGTTAGGAGGACAGTGGTTTCCCGAGCCCACCAGGGTTAAAGTCCCGGTGCTCGCATTTATCCCGGGTTAATTTCAGTATTTTCCGGCGATGTGCGCTCAGTGGGAGGAGATGTTCCACTCGACTACGAGGCACCTATGGTGACTTCGTAAAATCTCAAGATCATATGCTGGCTCACTCTCTCGAAGGTGCTCATAGGGGTAGGGTCTGCGTGCGTGCGCTTATAGCGGTGAGTGCTTGCACGTATATGTGAGCCCTTGTGTCTATACCGTGTTAAAGAAATACATGTCGTGATTATACGGTGCTCATCTGTACAACTCCATTTTTTATTGATGACACAATCAATTGACCAGTCAAACGTCCCATGTGGCGCAACTAGTGTTGCACCATCGGCGTGCGTAACCATGGGGCCCACCTGTCAGCACGTATATGAAAGAAAGAAATGGTAGTTTCAGTCTTTACTGTGTTAACAAAATACATTTAAGGGTGATCATACTGTCACTGGCTCACCATACATCTCCGTAATTTGTTGATGACACAATCAATTGACCAGTCAAACGGTCCACATTTAGTAGCGCATATTACCACAGGGACCAACCGTCAACGCGTATATAAAGGACATAAATGGTAATAAATTAGTGGTCGGTGGGGATTTGAAGTCGTGAGACCTCTAGTTGGTAGTCGCCGGCGGTGGGGGGGGCGCGGTGATTGGGCGGTGGCGTGGGGATCGCCGGAGAAAAAGATCAGCGTGAGGGGGGGCTAGAGGGATGGCCGGGCGGCGGTGGGGAGTGGTTTCGGGGCGGGCGGGGCGGCGCGGGACGGCCGCGGGCGGCAGGGGCCGGCGGTTCGGCCGGTGGTGGCTGGTGGCTCAAGGGGGCGGAGGTTGAAGATAAACTGCAGGCCCTTGATTTCGTATCGAACGGCTAGAAAATCTACCACTAGAGATGAAAAAGTCAGTCGACTGACGTGTAGCCTCACCCCGCACGTACACATGCATGCAAACAACACTCGCAGAACACACGCACGCATGCATGCATGCAACACTAACATGTACACGTAACGAACACACACACGCATGCAGGCGTGCAACACTGACATGTACACATGCACTCTTGAACACATGCACGTACGCACACATGCATGCAACACTAAAAACGTACCCATGCACGCATGCAACACTCGCACGCCTGCATGCACACATCACATGATGCAAGACACATGCTCAACCTATATGTGCATGCAACCTTTGTTAAGGACATGGATTGTTACGGGTATTAATCACTCTTATCTGTGATAAGTAGAACATTGATGTTTGCAGCGGTCTTTATGAATCACAACGTATCGAACAGGCTATCAATGTATATATGAAAATTTTAAAATTCTCTTACATTATATAGTAGGCTTATCTACATGAAATCAATGACGTCACACTCAATTAACAATCATCGGTGTATGAAATGCCCGCTTCTGACCGCCCTGGCCCACCAAAAGTTCCTCTGCCGTGCGCTGCCTGTGTTGGGTCACTGACATGCAGGCCATGTACCCAAAGATCCCCATGTCAGTGGAAGAATGACGCGGTGTCGTACGTCAGAGTCGAGGGCGCCACTCGCTCCATGCCCGGCTGAACATGCCTCCTTGCGGCATTCAAACGCCTCCATGAAACCCGCCCGTGTGGAAGCTAAGAAACCCACTCTGGACACACGTCCGTTCATGACCGAGCCGGCATTAAACGCAACGCCGGCCGAGCTCCTTTCGTCCGCCGTGTATTTAATCTCCTATTTACACGAGGCCAAACGCCGGCCAAGAATCGCACACCTCCACCCCTCCCCTATCTCCTCCTTCACCATTTTGTCCACTCTTACAATGGCTTACTAAGAGTAGTTATCCTGCATCCAAGTCGGCTGGGTGGCCCGCCGAGCCCGCCGGATACGAGCTATGCAGCTCGCTGATCCACCTCCCTCCCCTCGCCCGACGAAGCCAGTTGCCGCCCCAAGCCGGCGCGCGGTTCAACAACTCACCGATCCAGGCCAGCTCAATGAGGAGCAGCACACAGGCATCGTCGCTGCCTTCCATGCTGCCTCCTCATACCGTGCCTCTCGTGTCTGCGACCGCGTCTCCCTTTCTGTGGCCGAGACTCCCATGCCGGCGGCCACGCCATGCAAGCAACGACAGAAGCCGGGTGCGTGGAGAGTGAGGAGTCGGTGGCTAGCACCTCCGCATCCACCGCCATCATCGAGGAGAAGTAGAACACGGGAGGACGCTGCCGCTTGGGTCCCATGCAGGCCACCGCGGAGGCGACGCCGGTGTACATAACAGGTGTCTTGCCGGATCCTTTTGTTGCGAGGACCTTCGTCGACCCCGCATGGGCTCCTCGGAAGCGGAGAAGCCCCCTTCCACCATCATCTTTGGCATCAGCCAATGATATCAGTTGGGCAGTGGGGAAGCAAGCCGTCCATTGCTCTAAAGCATATACCTCCGGGGCTCCCGGCAGTTCGGTGATCGTGCATCCGGACATGAGGAACACAAATGGATCGGCGGGCGACCATTTAGGCCAGGTATTATATACCTGTGATGTCCAGAACTAGCATCTCATAGTTCATTTGAATGTAATGAAATTTGTCATGTTTGTATGAAAAGCCGGTATTTTATATGATTGCCGTCATTGTTTATATGAAATATCGCCGTGTTTGCATGCATTTTGTCCGGTTAGTTGAGTTGTTGTCATAATGTGTGCGGCTACGGTTGGATGGCGTAATTTGCGGATCGTCGGTCGGTCTGCGGCCGGCTCGGGCGGCGTGGTGAGACAAAAAAAGCACAGCTCATGCGAGCTCGTCTCCAACGTGCGTGCTGGAGGATGCATGAGCACCCGAGACATTCCTCATTCATCGGTGGCAAAGGCACTGGTGGACAAAAGGGTGGCCAATATTTCGGCTACCCCGGGCAAGATCCAAACAGCCCCTCCCAGCAGATTCAAATCCCTCGTTCCCCATGAAATTTTGCCATGTGTTGTTTTCATGGACTAGCAAGATGCCCGTGCATTGCACGGAACATCAAGATGCATTTTTTTACAAAACACCTATTGTGATTGACCCATGCAGGAGTAATCCCATGTGTAAAAACTAATGATATCTCGAGAATTTTATCGGACTCCATTTTTGTATACAAGGCCACAAACCCATATTACAGGTACCAAGGGAAAAATTAATGTTTTCTAAGTCAATGTTTCAAGCCACCTTGTTTCCTTGTTTTCCATGTAAATTAATGTGTATTCTTCCCTTTCATGCACATCAAGCCAATGCTCACACTCCCGCATGCATGCAAGGGATAATTAATATCCTCCTTTGCTAGTACTATGAGGCAAACACCATTAATATTGCATCGATTAGTATTAGTGGCCTTGTATATCTGCAAATTGTAATTTTGATAGTGGCCTTGTATATAAAAATGGAGGGAGAAAGATGAGAGACAAGTTGAGGAGGAGTGGGGCGTGGTGGTGACTGGTGGTCGGATTGGGCGGAGGCATGGGGATGGACAACACATTATGTCTAGGTTTGTATCTCTCTTGCACACACCCACGTAGGTAGGGGACGTGCAGGAAGAGAAGAGGTGCACGCACGACACACGTTCCCGTCTCTTTCCCGACCACACCAATCCGCTTCTCCCCTACCAATCATTTTTTTGAAAGCGCCTCCACTAAAAATCCGCTTCTCCTTAGTCCTCTTGTAGAAAGTCGATGATGCGTGTGGCGGTAGGGTTTGTAGGAGTACTACGGCGTGTGGGGCCACGTCGTAGTAAACGGGAGAGGGATTGAGTTCGAGTCGACGCCTTAATATGTGTGGGCTGCTTGATTTTAAGGGAACGAGGCAACATTTTGGGTTTGGGGACCAGTGGAGATATACGTACAAAAAATTGTGGACGTAGGTTCGACCGAAAGGCAATGATGCATGGGCCTTGCATTTTGATATACCCGCAGCCGCGTGAAATTTGCTACTCTACTCGAAACTAGTAAGGTACACATGCATTGAACGCATGAGATTTGGAAACCAAATTATGAATAAATACACACTATAGCATGTAAAGCTTTGAGTCATATATGCATGATGTAGATGTTTGTTTAGTTCTTATAGTTCATCTCATTCAAAATCAATTAGTTTTATTAAAATGTTAAGATTCATGGAGTTGTGGATTGTAAAGCATAAAGTAAAAAACAAATAATGGCAATTCATTTAGAAAAAAAAAGTTTGGGCAATTATGATACGGAGGATTCTAGAACAAAGGAGAAGTGCTTTTGTTTTGAGGTTTGTGCATTATGTTTAAGTTCAACCATGGAGTCTTCTAAATTGTACATGTGGCAGGATCTGGTGGAATGTTGATGATATCCAACGGCCAGTAGTGCTCGGATTTGCCATCTCTACACTGTCGGATTAACTTCATCCAGCGACCATCTTTCAAAGTTATTCGCACACTATATAGTTCTTGTGCCATAGTTGCATGTCTTGGAAAAAAGATACTAGTGGGTTGTACTAGCTATTTAGGAATAGAACATGTATACATGGACGTTGTAGGGAAGAAGATGACATGGAGTATCTCAATTCCTATGAGTAGGGATTAGAAAAGATATGTCATTTGGTTCACATCATAGGAACTTTTCTATTGAATCTAGAGATGACATGTATCTCAATTCCTTTGAGGAGGGATTAGAAAAAAGATGTCATTTGATTCATATTATAGGAACTTTTCTATTGAATATACACTAATGTTTATTTTCCTTTGAAATTATGGGCGTATAGGAATCCATTCATATGAACCAAGTGGCTCTAAAGCTATAAAAATGATATCATGTTTATTTCCTTTGAAATGTGGAGTATATGAATCTATTCCTATGAACCAATTGGCTCTAAAGGAAAAAATCGTATAAAAATCATATCATAAAGTGTTCCTATGATATTCCTCCACACCAAAGGATGGTTGAAATTGTTGCAGGTGATACGATGGTCTTTCTTTGTAGACTCCTCCCCCATATTTATAGTTACCTCTCGAAGATGAATGAAATGATATATACTGGGTATTCTTTATGTGCATTTTGGTACAGGAAAACTCGGTAAAAGTTTGTGAGGTTCATAATTTCAATAAAGCTATATGCATTGCATTTTGGAACGGAGGGAGCATACGGCAGTTGCTAACATTCATGTGGAAGATTTTTGTGTAGGAGGTGTGGCTGTTCTGTTAAATGACGTGGCAAAACTGACATTGTCGGATGCCGATCTAACGGTTCTTACGGCGTTCATCGGGAAAAGGCTTGTGGCGAACGTTTGTTAGATAATGGTTTACGGACACATGCATTGCATTGATACGCGCCCCCTCTCTCTCACGCACACACGCACCCTCATGACTCACGACTCTCCCGAGTCCTCTCGCACCCATCGTCTATCTGCAGGTAGACGTCAGACACATATGTGCTCTTCACACCCTACCCTCAAAACTTCTACAAAACAAAAGGCGTTGCACACATTTTATTTTAGCTCACACGTCACACACTTATACTATTACTCTTGTGGCGAATGTTCTTTGTGCATAGTATATTGTACTCTCACGAAGAGAAGTGGTGCACGCACGCACTAGTTCTCTCACACCCACTCGCGGGTACACGTAGGAGCGCATTTTTTGAAGCTGGTACAACAAAACCACTCCACTATATATATAAGCAGGAGCCTGAGCGCGTGCTTTACTAGGGTTCCTCTCTTTCACTCTCTCATGCTCTTCAGATCTAAACAAGACATAGGTGGCCACACTCTCTCTCTGCTCACGGTTGGTCACAAATCCGGTCGGACCACCTCGACCGAGGCAGGGGTGTTTGTGCATCGTTCACGCTGTCATCGGTGGCGAGGGAGGAGACCAATGGCTGCCCGCACGTCCTGATCGGCATTCATGTTGTTCTCTCCGAGAGAGCGACGGCTCAGGAGGTCCTTCCACACCTTCTTCCTCCCTACGGTATTGTGGCCAAGATGCGGCCTCCCGACGCCATCTTTGCCATATACATATGCCGACGACCCTCAGGTATATATTCCTTTGAGACCTGCCTTGCTCTACTGCCCCAGCTCCCCACTTGGCTGCGTGTGGATCTTTTTCTACTTCCGTCCGTTGTTCCAAAGCCACCTAGACATTTACTATTATTAGAGGTAAAGCTAGTTCATACAGTCGACTCTAAGAGTTGGTTCAAACAGGGAAGAAAGTGGGAAAGCTGTAGCATGAATCTAGGACCTGGTTCTAAGAGGAAACGGGGAAAGTAGTAGATACTGGCTACCCAACCGGTCTCTTGGTTGAAAAGGCGAAGAAAGCATGGTGGATGGAGAAGGGTGGGGGGAAGTGGACCTGTCTCTTGGTTGAAAAAGTAAAGAAAGTGAGGGGTGTTGGGGGACAACACAAATGAGAATGAGCAGGTCTAAATTTCCTCTGCTCACATAGGAAAATGTCATCGAGGAGATAAAAAATGTGACAAATGCAGACATGCTGCCTGAGTGTTTGCCGCTCTCGGCAACCACATCTGCCTCACCACTTTATGCGCCTGCTGTCCCTACACCCATATCGCTACCGTTAATGTAAAATCACATGAAGCATTAAGCAATGCCACCTAATGTCACTATAATGTAAAATCACCTGCCGTCGATAAATTGAAGCAATGTCACCACCATTTTATGAAGTGCTTCCATATTGCTTTATTTCCCTTGAATTGTGTTTTTGCAGTTACACTTAAATCTCACACCGCTAACATTGCTTCATCCGAGTGGAACTGCACAAATTTGATTGCACATTTATTGACCATGTGCTACTCTCATGACAGTAATACTAATGCTATTATTCTGCATGTTAATCTAGTGGTAGTGTTGATGTGATGTGGTGCTACTTACTTAAGGGCACTTTCATACTGTCAATCTAGTGCCAATTATAACATAATAGGTGTTGTTGTTAATCATACGCAACTACAAATATCTGCCACTGTTTAAATAACCGTATTTTGTATTTGCACAAACAAGGATGTATGTCTCCATATCGTTTCTATCTGCACAATCAAAAGTACATACCTCAGTTTTAGTACAAGTGCACAAAATGAGATGGCTATTCCTAGCTGTCGTCCTCCAACCACCAGTGTTCCAGGTATTGCTATATTGGTAGTAACTAGGTAGAATGACCAACGCAATCTAAAAGAAGTTGATTCGTACGTTTTACTTCCTGATTGCAGTGCAGGGACAAGCGAAAACAACTGCATCCTAGTCCGGAATGCACTTTCTACCAGTTCATCCATAGACCAAGGACTAGCTGGCACGGCTGCACGACAGTTTTTTGGATAGGTGCACGGAAAAGAGGCATTGTGGTCTGCTTATTTCTGCAAATAGCGGTGCTTAAATTTAGTGGAACGCACAAGAATTTCAACTGGTCAGTACACTGCATGGTTCAGTTCAGCATTCCAGCTGAGAACACAATTATAATTGGTTATGCTGGAATGAGAGAACCTAACTCTGGATGGTGGCAACAAGAAAAACCCAGAGTGAAATCCAGGAAATTTAAGCCTGCCGGGAGGCCCTTTGCTCAGAGAAGCCTTGCTTGTTTTTTCCTGATTTGTAAACCTTCTCACAACTTTGTCTATTGTTGTGAACTAGTATATGTTTGTTATGTTCTATGAATCATTGAGATGTATAAAATTGCTTAACTTATGCTTTTCATGTTTTTTATGAAGTCGAGTTTAATGTGAGTGTTCCACATGAACGCTGGACTTGCATGTGAACGTTTGGAATTTACATTGTGGCCTTGATACCTCTCAATCGTATCTATAATTTTTTACTGTTCCATGCCAATATTCTACAACTTTCATATACTTTTGGCAACTTTTTATACTATTTTTGGGACTAACATATTGATCCAGTGCCCAGTGCCATTTCCTGTTTGTTGCAGGTTTTTTGTTTCACCGAAACCCCATATCAAACGGAGTCCAAACGGAATAAAAACGGATGGAGAATTTTTTTGGAATATTTATGATTTTTGTGAAGAAGAATCAACGCGAGACGATGCTCGAGTGGCCCACGAGGCAGGGGGCGCGCCCCAGGGGGGTGGGTGTGCCCCTGACCCTCGTGGACACTCTGTAAGTAGGTTGGTGCCCTTCCTTCGCCGCAAGAAAGCCAATATCCTGATCGAAATTGCGTCCAAAGGGCAACCCATTCGGAGTTACGGATCTCCGAGAATATAAAAAACGGTGAGAGGCCAGAATCTAGAACGCAGAAACAGAGAGAGACAGAGAGACAGATCCAATCTTGGAGGGGCTCTTGCCCCTCCCATGCGATGGAGACCATGGACAAGAGGGGAAATCCTTCTCCCATCTAGGGAGAAGGTCAAGGAAGAAGAATAAGAAGGGGGTCTCTCTCCCCCTCGCTTCCGGTGGCGCCAGAACACCATCGGGGGCCATCATCATCACCGCGATCGACAACCAACAGCTCCATCATCTTCACCAACATCTCCATCACCTTCCCCCCTCTATATTCAGCGGTCCACTCTCCCGCAACCCTCTGTACCCTCTACTTGAACATGGTGCTTTATGCTTCATATTAT
This sequence comes from Triticum aestivum, assembly GCF_018294505.1. NCBI lineage: Eukaryota > Viridiplantae > Streptophyta > Magnoliopsida > Poales > Poaceae > Triticum > Triticum aestivum. The sequence continues at coordinate 643,882,668 of NC_057801.1, forward strand.
TATCCAATGATGTGTTGCCATCCTATGATGTCTGAGTAGATTTTTGTTATCCTATCGGTGATTGATGAATCGCTATGATTGGTTTAATTTGCTTGTGGTTATGTTGTTGTCCTATTTTACCCTCCGTGTCGCGCAAGCGTGAGGGATTCCCGCTGTAGGGTGTTGCAATACGTTCATGATTCGCTTATAGTGGGTTGTTTGAGTGACAGAAGCATGAACCCGAGTAAGGGGGTTGTGGCGTATGGGATAAAGGGGACTTGATGCTTTAATGCTATGGTTGGGTTTTACCTTAATGATGTTTAGTAGGTTCGGATGCTGCTAGAGTTCCAATCATAAGTGCATATGATCCAAGAAGAGAAAGTATGTTAGCTTATGCCTCTCCCACATAAAACTTGCTATCGGTCTAGTAAAGTAGTCAATTGCTTAGGGACAATTTCACAACTCCTACCAACACTTTTCCACACTCTCTATACTAATTTTATTGCTTCTTTATCTAAACAGCCCCTACTTTTTATTTATGTGCTCTTTATTATCTTGCAATTCTATCCAACAACACCTGCAAAGTACTTCTAGTTTCATACTTGTTCTAGGTAAAGCGAACGTCAAGCATGCGTAGAGTTGTATCGGTGGTCGATAGAACTTGAGGGAATATTTGTTCTACCTTTAGCTCCTCATTGGGTTCGACACTCTTACTTATCGAAAGAGGCTACAATTGATCCCCTATACTTGTGGGTTATCAAGACCTTTTTCTGGTGCCGTTGCCGGGGAGTCATAGCGTGGGGTGAATATTCTCGTGTGTGCTTGATTGCTTTATCAGTATGTAATTTTTATTTGCTGTTCTTATTTGTTTTCTATCTTTAGTTATGGGTAGGAAACGCAAAATACCAAAAAAATTAGTTGTACCTACTACACCAATGGTTGAAGAACCACTCAAAATCTATCACACTCCTGAAGCTTTTTACTTGGATCATCTTCGATCCCTTTGTGCGACACGCTTATCTCAAAAGGGAAACATTTACTGGATCAAATTCATCTTTTGCAATGCCATGCTTGGAATATATGTGAAATTTATGATTTTACTTGTTGTTCTGAAGACCCTAAGAAACACCTTCCCTATCAATGCTTGTTTAGTGACAATGGAATCGTATCTTCTTATGCTAAGGGTGTTTATAATTACTATGATGTTCAACAAATTGAAGAATTTGTTGCTTTTAAGGGTGCTTATGAAATTGCTTCTTTGATTGAAAAGTATGATGCTACTCTTTGCAAATCTAATTTTTTTGCCATACTTGAATATTGTTATGAGAATTATGCTTCTAATACCTATGTTAAACAATATGTTGAGGACTCCTCCACTGTCCAAGAAGAGACTAATATTTTGCAGGTGTTTATGGAAGAAGAAATTGATGGAACTGTGAGCTCATTGGATGAAAAAAATGATGAGGAGAGCGAAGAACAAAAGGAGGAAGAGCGGATTAGCTACCCGTGCCCACCTTCTAATGAGAGTAACTCTTCAACTCATACATTGTTTAATTTTCCTTCGTGCTTACCGAAGGATGATTGTTATGATCCCGTTGATTCTCTTGAAATATCCCTTTTTGATGAACTTGATGCTTGCTATGCTTGTGGCCAAGTTGCCAATATGAATTATGCTCATGGAGATGAACTTGCTATAGTTCATTATGTTAAACATGAAATTGTTGCTATTGCACCCACGCATGATAGTCCTATTATCTTTTTGAATTCTCCCTACTACACTATGTCGGAGAAGTTTGCCCTTATTAAGGATTATATTGATGGGTTGCATTTTACTACTACACATGATGATTTTGATAGATATAATATGCATGTGCTTTCTGCTCCTACTTGCAATTATTATGAGAGAGGAACTATATCTCCACCTCTCTATGTTTCCAATATGATAAAATTGCAAGAAACTGTTTATACTATGCATTGGCCTTTACTTGGTGTGCATGAATTGTTCTTTTATGACATGCCCATGCATAGGAAGAGAGCTAGACTTAGTTATTGCTTGATAGATGTTACTTTGTGCTCACTACTAAATTACAAATCATTGTTAATTAAAATTGGCTTTGATGTACCTTGGGATCCGGGTGGATCCATTAGTTGAGCACTATATGCTTAGCTTAATGGCTTTGAAGAAAGCACTGCCAGGGAGACAACCTGGAATTTTAGAGAGTCATTTATTTCTGTTGAGTGCTTTTATATAGTTTAAAAACAAAAAAATAAAGAGGGGAACCCAAAACTTTTCAAAAAGGAAAGTGAAAGTGAGAAAGACAAGCATTGTTGAAGTGGGGGAGCTCCTTGAACTTTGTTCATGCTCACGGAAACTTTGTGAATCTTAATTACAGAAAATTTTCATAAAAATAATTATCCCCTTGTATAATTCCATTGTATTATTAAAATAATGTGCCAAGGTTTGTCTTTAGGATGTTTACAATGCTTGTTGGTCTGTGCGGTGCAGGACAGAAACTTTGGTTGTAGTGCGCGATTTTACATTTTTTTACTGGAACGTAAAACGGTTCTGAAACTCTTTGCACTGTCTTTCTATTCAAATTGTTTATTTTTCCGAATTTTGGTATAATTTGTGGGGTAACATAAGTATGGGAATGTTCAGATTACTACAGACCATTCTGTTTTTGACAGATTCTGTTTTTGATGCATAGTTTGCTTGTTTTGATGAAACTATCAATTTATATCAGTGGATTAAGCCATGGAAAAGTTATATTACAGTAGATATAATGCAAAAACAAAATATTAATTGGTTTTCAACAGTACTTAGAGTAGTGATTTGCTTTATTATACTAATGGATCTTACCGAGTTTTCTGTTGAAGTTTTGTGTGGATGAAGTGTTCGATGATCGAGAAGGTCTCAATACGAGGAAATGGAGGAGAGGCAAGAGATCAATCTTGGGGATGCCTAAGGCACCCCAAGTAAATATTCAAGGAGACTCAAGCGTCTAAGCTTGGGGATGCCCTGGAAGGCATCCCATCTTTCTTCAACAAGTATTGGTATGTTTTCGGATTCGTTTCATTCATGTGATATGTGCAAATCTTGGAGCGTCTTTTGCATTTAGTTTTCACTTTTCTTTTATGAACCATGCTGGTATGAGATAGTCCATGGTTGATTTATGGAATGCTCATTGCACTTCACTTATATCTTTTGAGTATGGCTTTGTAGAATGCTTCATGTGCTTCACTTATATCTTTTGAAGTTTGGATTGCCTGTTTCTCTTCACATAGAAAACCGCCATTCGTAGAATGCTCTTTTGATATATTTGTTAGAGCGTGGGCATATCTTTTGTAGAAAGAATTAAACTCTCTTGCTTCACTTATATCTATTTAGAGAGATGACAGGAATTGGTCATTCACATGGTTAGTCATAAAATCCTACATAAAACTTGTAGATCACTGAATATGATATGTTTGATTCCTTGCAATAGTTTTGCGATATAGAGATGATAATATGTGGGAAGTTCTTGTAGATGGTTGTGTTTAGTAAGGATATTGGTGTCAAGGTTTGTGATTCCCTAAGCATGCACGTATGGTCTCCTAACTATGTAACCAAATTGGTGCACATTGTATTTTGATTGTTTATCTTTGCGTGAAGGTCGGGCGCGCGCGATGGTTAACTCCTACCAACCTCTCCCCTAGGAGCATGCATAGTAGCACTTTTCTTCGAGGGCTAATAAACTTTTGCAATAAGTATATGAGTTCTTTATGACTAATGTGAGTCCATGGATTATACGCACTCTTATCCTTCCATCATTGTTAGCCTCTTCGGTACCGTGCATTGCCCTTTCTCACCTCGAGAGTTGGTGCAAACTTTGCTGGTGCATCCAAACCCCATGATACGATATGCTCTATCACACATAAGCTTCCTTATATATTCCTCAAAACAGCCACCATACCTACCTATTATGGCATTTCCATAGCCATTCCGAGATATATTGCCATGCAACTTTCATAATCATCATATACATGACTTGAGCATTCATTGTCATATTGCTTTGCATGATCGTAAGATAGCTAGCATGATGTTTCCATGTATTGTTCGTTTTTTATGTCATTGCTATGCTAGATCACTGCACATCCCGATACACCACCGGAGGCATTCATATAGAGTCATATCTTTGTTCTAGATATCGAGTTGTAAGTAAATAAAAGTGTTATGATCATCATTATTAGAGCATTGCCCCAGTGAGGAAAGGATGATGGAGACTATGATTCCCCCACAAGTCGGGATGAGACTCTGGACTTTAAAAAATAATAAAATAGGCCAAAGAAGACCAAATAAAAAAAGAGGCCAAAGAAGCCCACCAAAAAAATGAGAGAAAAAGAGAGAAGGGGCAATGTTACTATCCTTTTACCACACTTGTGCTTCAGAGTAGCACCATGTTCTTCATATAGAGAGTCTTCCTATGCTTTCACTTTCATATACTTGCAGGAATTTTTCATTATAGAACATGGCTTGTATATTTCGATGATGGGCTTACTCAAATGCCCGAGGTCTTCATGAGCAAGCAAGTTAGATGCACACCCACTTAGTTTCATTTTGAGCTTTCATACACTTATAGCTCTAGTGCATCCGTTGCATGGCAATCCCTACTCCTCGCATTGACATCAATTGATGGGCATCTACATAGCCCGTTGATTAGCCGCGTCGATGTGAGACTTTCTCCCTTTTTGTCTTCTCCACACAACCTCAACCATCATACTCTATTCCACATATAGTGCTATATCCATGGCTTGCGCTCATGTATTGCGTGCGGGTTGAAAAAGCTGAAGCGTGTTAAAAAGTATGCACAAATTGCTTGGCTGACACCAGGATGAGCATGAGGGGTATCTTGTGTTAAGAAAAGGGAGCATACAAGACTATATGATTTTGTAGGGATAGCATTCTTTAGCATTGATATTTTGAAAGACATGATTCCTTGTTGGGATGCCTGAATTATTATTGTTTTTATGTCAAATGATAAACTATTGCCTTGAATCACTTGTATCTTAATATTCATGACATGATTAGATATATGATCAAGATTATGCTAGGTAGCATTCCACATAAAAAATTATCTTTTTTATCATTTACCTACTCGAGGACGAGCATGAATTAAGCTTGGGGATGCTGATATGTCTCCATCATATCTATAAGTTTTGATTGTTCCATGCCAATATTCTACAACTTTCATATACTTTTGGCAACTTTTTATACTATTTTTGGGACTAACACATTGATCCAGTGCCCAGTGCTAGTTCTTGTTTGTTGCATGTTTTTTGTTTCGCAGAAACCCCATATCAAACGGAGTCCAAACGGAATAAAAACGGACGGATTTTTTTTTGGAATATTTATGATTTTTGGGAAGAAGAATCAACACGAGACGATGCTCGAGTGGCCCACGAGGCAGGGGGCGTGCCCCTGACCCTCGTGGCCACTCTGTAAGGCGGTTGGTGCCCTTCTTTCTCTGCAAGAAAGTCAATATCCGGATAGAAATCTTGTGCAAAGGGCAACCCAATCGGAGTTATGGATCTCCCGAAATATAAAAAACGGTGAAAGGGCAGAATCTAGAACGCAGAAACAAAGAGAGACAGAGAGACGGATCCAATCTCGGAGGGGCTCTCACCCCTCCCACGCCATGGAGACCATGGACCAGAGGGGAAACCCTTCTCCCATCGAGGGAAAAGGTCAAGGAAGAAGAAGAATAAGAAGAAGGGGGACTCTCTCCCCCTCGCTTCCGGTGGCGCCAGAACGCCGTCGGGAGCCATCATCATCACCGCGATCTACACCAACACCTCCTTCATCTTCACCAACATCTCCATCACCTTCCTCCCTCTATATTCAGAGGTCCACTCTCCCGCAACCTGCTGTACCCACTACTTGAACATGGTGCTTTATGCTTCATATTATTATCCAATGATGTGTTGTCATCCTATGATGTCTGAGTAGATTTTCGTTGTCCTATTGGTGATTGATGAATTGCTATGATTGGTTTAATTTTCATGTGGCTATGTTGCTGTCCTATTGTGCCCTCCGTGTCATGCAAGCATGAGGGATTCCCACTATAGGGTATTGCAATACGTTCATGATTCGCTTATAGTTGGTTGTTTGAGTGACAGAAGCATAAACCCGAGTAAGCGGGTTATGGCGTATGTGATAAAGGGGACTTGTTGCTTTAATGCTATTGTTGGGTTTTACCTTAATGATGTTTAGTAGGTGCGGATGCTGCTAGAGTTCCAATCATAAGTGCATATGATCCAAGAAGAGAAAGTATGTTAGCTTATGCCTCTCCCACATAAAACTTGCTATCGGTCTAGTAAAGTAGTCAATTGCTTAGGGACAATTTCACAACTCCTACCACCACTTTTCCACACTTGCTATACTAACTTTATTGCTTCTTTATCTAAACAGCCCCTACTTTTTATTTACGTGCTCTTTATTATCTTGCAGTTCTATCCAACAACACCTACAAAGTACTTCTAGTTTCATAATTGTTCTAGGTAAATCAAACGCCAAGCATGCGTAGAGTTGTATCTGTGGTCGATAGAACTTGAGGGAATATTTGTTCTACCTTTAGCTCCTCGTTGGGTTCGACACTCTTACTTATCGAAAGAGGCTACAATTGATCCCCTATACTTGTGGGTTATCAGGCCTCAATTAACTGCATGAACCACTGTAACAAGATACATAGTTGCTTATATGTCAGACAGCAGATTGTTGATTGTTAGCTGGTCGATAGCCTAGTGTTGAAGCGAGCTGAGCCAATGTGTCGTGTTTTGCACAACTGCTTAAAAGTGGTGTAGCACCAATAGTGTTTACAAGTACTTATGTATACGTTGGCGCACAGTTCTTGAACGAGTACTCTATTTCATCAAACACACACTACTCGTATGATAAATCGTGACAACTTATGTCTTACCATGCCATATTCATGAAAAAACTAGTGAGGACGCATTTGTTTCGGCAACAATTATGATGGTTCTCACATGATTCACGGGCACACAAAACTAGCAGCAGTTCCCATAGACGGATTCAAACAAAGTACTAGCCCCAGAGGGCTCGATAACATGCAAGGTTCGGATAATTAGACACAATCCAAACTACTATTAAACACTAGTCGGGGCAACTATTTCATGCCTCGATCTAATTTAGGCTGGACACAAGAAGGACATTGCCATGAACATCGTCGAGGATTTCCGGCAGCAGCTCAATCCTGTGAACCTTCATGAAGACAACCTTGTGGCCTTGACACTCATAAACTTGTTTGTGGATGCATGTCGTGTCATCTTCCTATGTAAGCTTGATAAGAACAGTATGCCTCACAAACGAAGGAGTAGCTTTGAACTTCTTGTGCTTCAGTACACCCTGGACAACACGCCTAACAACAGTGAGGCTGGAATACAACTTGACATTGGTATAAGCGCAATTGGCTTCCAGGATCCAAGAACCTAATAACTCTGTTTTCCCAGTGCGTATATTCAGGTCATCCGCCTCCTAGTGAGTGACATGTACAACCACACAATCGTTGTCTGCATCAGGGCTCTAATTGAAACAGAAACAAATTCTGATTACTTTCCAGTAAAAGAAACACAAGTTATTTAAACCACTATGTATAGCTTGACATCAAAGCTAATAAAATTTTGCATTATTCATCACCACATACTTAGATGAAAACCCACAATCGAGATCGGCAAAGAAGAAAATCACCTTGGGTAGCTCAGCAGGGGGGGGGGGACACATCCTCGAAGGGGGAAAACTGATCCTGCAGTGCCACGGGGGCTGTAACCTCAAACGGGGCGTTGAACATCTCAGTAGTGGCGGTGAGCGTATCTGGGGTCGACTCGGTGGCTGCCTCCATCTTCTTGGAGCTCTCTGTCTCGTGGGGATCAGCCTCTCGTGTCTGCTCCAATATCGATAGATCTTTGCCTAGTTCTCATTGGTCAATCATGAAACTGACGAATACTAGGAGACCATTGAAAGGAAAACACAATCGCAATGACAATGAAACAGAAAAGAGAGTGAGGATCGGTTACTGCTTTGCAAAAGTTCTTTTTTTTCTCTCAACGAAAATATACCAACATCACGGGTCCGCTTACCTTCCCTTCATTGGGAGAGAAGAACAATCGCAGATGTGAGTGTTGCCTTTCTTGAAGACAGTGAGGGAGAAGGGGATTCAGCAAAGAGTGAAATGATGGTTGCTTCGTTCGTCAAAGTTAGACTGCGGGGAGGTGGGGTTTTGTGATACGACGGCTTGTTATTGCCGCGCTACGACCGGGGTGACTCTCCGCCTACATACTACCTTTTAATTTGGTGGATGGCATTTGGGCCCGCACGTTGCATGGCCCGCATGTCGGTGAACAAATGTATAACGACATTCAGTTACGGAGACGTTTCGATGACCTAGGAGGAGCCAGAAGCGGTAGTGTATCCACTGTAGTAGTAGTAATTGTTTTTCTGGGTAGCTGTAGAGTGTCTCCACTGTACTAGTAGTAATTGTTTCTCTGGGCCCATGACAAAACAGCCCATCCACCCTTGTAAATAGTAAAGTAAATTCAAAATCCCATATATTTACTTAATGAGAGGCTCTACCCACACCCAGCACACCACCCCCCCAAAAAACATGGGTGCTCTTCTTCCTCCTCACTCCCACCCACCTCACGTCAGCTCACTCCACTCGTACCCCCAAATTCCTCACCTCACTGCTACAGAAAATCCCAGCTCCCCTTCTTCGTCACTACTATAGAAAACCCCAGCTCCCCTTCTTCTTCACTCGCACTACAACTATGCTCGTCATTCGTTATTGTGGTCAAATCCGTGAGCGTGACGCGACACCCTCGAGGAAAATGGAGTCGGTTGACCCCCAGCGCCAAGAAGACGAGGCTCCTGCTAGCAGTGATGCCTATTATAGATCCCGCACCCGACAGCGTGGGGAGAAGCGGCGACCCCACCCCCACCGGATCCCATGAACCCATAGAATCTCGGGTGGACCGCATCAGCGATATCCCAGACGCCGTCCTTGGGGAGATTATCTTGCTTCTCCCCACCAAGGATTGCTGCCGCACCCATGTCCTCTCAATCCGGTGGCGCCCTCTATGTCACGTCGTGCCCCTTAATCTCGACCGTCGTCAGCTATCTCTCTTCAATGATTTTGAAATCCCCAGAGCCATCATCTCCTACCTCCAGGGCTACGTTCAAAGACTCTACATCCCGTCATGATACCTGAGCAAGCATACCATGCCCTGCACGGTGGACACATGGCTGAAATCCCATGAATTCATAGAACAACATCTGCTTGAGTTCTACTATTCCCCTGGAAATCACCTACCACATACCGAATGCCATCTACTTGTGCCCTCAGCACCGATGTCCATCTCGCAGTTTTCCTCCTCTCTCCACACCACCACCTTTGCACTGTGCTACCTAGCAGACAATCTGGTACAAAACCTTCGACTCCCATTTCTCAAGAAACTTTCACTTGTGCAGGTTCGTATATCGGAGGCCTCATTGCACATCATCATCCACTCTAGTTGCCCTGCCCTGGAGTGCTTGGTGCTTGTTTCACAGTTAGAATCGGTTGTCTCCAAATAAAGTTGCCTAACCTTGTAAGAATTGGAATTTCTTTTGACGGAACGTAGCTCATCATCCAAGATGCCCCTTCACTTCAAAGTTTGATCCTTGATTCTATTTATTCACCATTGAAAATAACCATCCTCTCTGCGCCTAAACTGGAGACCTTGGGTGTAATACACGAGCTCTGTGCTCATTTCAATATGGTTTTTGGCTCCACAGTTCTTTAGGTACTTTATATTATCATCTACACTTGTAACCATAAGATGCATTTTAAATTTCTGTGCATAAGTTATATATCATCTTGGAGTACACATTTTGTACTAATATTATGTTCTATGCTCAATGAATAGTTTCTCCATGGATGGCCTACCAATGGTGCTGGATTTTGTCAAGATCTTATATATCCAAATGAATAGTTTTGACCTAAACAAGATTATTGGCTTGCTGCAATGCTTTCCATGTCTGGAGAAGTTGTATATAAAGGTGATAATTTCACGCACATTGGAAGCCCGCATATAGTGTACTAGAATTAACTGTTCAACTTTTGCTCTTTCAACACTCTTTTTTAGACCTAACTATTTTCAATATTCATGTCTATTTAGGCAACATGACAAGGTAAGAAAGTTATAACCAATCGGTGGATTCGTAAGCACCGGGATTTTATCATTTCTCATGAGACAATAACGCTAGAACGATATGTAGCCAATCGTGCAAACACTAGATTTGTCACTTTCTTCCTGCTGAATGCGAGCTTACTATTGTCCATCAGGCTTAAGTTTACCAGTAGCATGGTTTCGACGGATGGGTATGTAGAAGAGCAAAAAAAGGAGTTTCAGGTGGGCAAAAGAGCTTCTGAACGTGTCAAGCTTCTATTTACAACATATTGTGGTCACAATCCAGTAAATTTGATGACCCATGATGTTCATTCTATGGACCTGACCGATCCATTTGACTGTGACTGCCGAAAGCAGTGCTGGAGTTAGATGTTGTTACCCTTTTCATCCTGGGTTTTCTCTAAACCTGATGAACAATTAACCCTCGTGCTTTTGAACAGTTTGTAAGCTGGAGTTAGATGTTCTTGCCCTTTTCAACTCGGTTGTGACTATCATATTTTCTTTGAAACAAGGCAAATGGCTTGCCATTTGTTTAGTTTAGAGTGAAATATTGTAACAAATCCCAGCCAATTGAAATAACATCACTCTCGCCGGCTGCTTGAGCTCACTATGCATTACAGAAGCCAAGTGATTAGCCCCCACCAGCACCCACAAACTTATTTTGAACTAGCACATTAAATGGGCTGTAAATTTTCATAGGAAAGGCTGCATGACTGTGATAGATTTGTATTTTGACATTTGGGACCCACAAGGAGATAGCCTATCCAAGGTGGTGTCGACTTACTAGCCATTCAACAAACGATTCTGCCTACCAGCCGTTGGATTGACATCCAACATCTGTCGTGTATCTTCTATCTCTTGTCCTCTTCCTCCAGCCGCCCAAACCAAACCACCCCGTCGGCTCTGCCTGCTCTCGCCTCCCATGGCTAGTTGCGGCTCTGCCGCCCTCCCGTACCCTCCAATGTTGGCCAGTCCCACCATGTATTCCCCCACACATCCTGTTATTCTCTGGCGATGTCAGCCCCAACATGGACCCACACCCGGACCAGTCAACCCTCGTACTCCCCTCCGCCTGTCATTGGACCAGCGCATCTTCCATGACTCTTGTTCATTCTGTCTAAGTCCTTGCCGTCTACCTCCGCGTTGGTTCACTCTCCATGCATGGTGCGCTGCCCTCTTGCGTTGTCAATGTCGTCAACAACCGAGAGGACAAGGAGATGACTGTACGTGGAAAGGATGATAGTAGGGACCCACCAGCGTCATGGCAGTACGTAAGCAAGTGCCTCGTTATTACAAGCCCCAAAAAAATGGTTCCTCCTAATGGTTGGGCATCTGGGGCTCACGCCATTGTCAACGTAGTCAATAAACGAGAGAATTACACTACGAGCGGCTGACACCAGGGACCCAGAAGGTCGCACAGTTTTTTTAGGACCAAGCTGTTGTTATTCATACTAGTTTTAGCGACAGGTTAGGGTAACAACGGGGCTGTGCGGGGGCTGTGGCCCGCCTAGCCAGGGTTTTATTTATGTTTACCACATCATGAGCCCAGTTGTGTTTTTTTCTTGCTGAAAATGGCTCGCCCAGTTCTATATTTTAAAGGGAAAACTTTGTTTTTGCCACTCTAGTTTTTGCCCACTTTGCTTATGTCACTCTAGAATTTGACATTTCGCTTTTGCCACTCCTAGCTTTTGATAATATATCACTTTTGCCATTCGGGGGCAAAAGCAAAATTTTCAAAATGGCAATTGTGATATATTGTCAAAAGCTAAGAGTGGCAAAAGTGAAATGAAAAATTATCGTTTTTTCCATGGAATGGCATTTGTGATGTATTATCAAACCCAAGAGTGGCAAAAGTGAGATGTCAAATTTTAGAGTGGCATAAGCAAAATTGGCAAAAGCTAGAGTGGCAAAAACAAAGTTTTACTTGCTTTATTAGCCCTACTGGGCTGCAAATCTTTCAAGACAAGGAGAGTTTCATTCGATTTGCCCAGATATGGGTTGTACATTTTTGAAACACATCAAACCGGCAACAAGTTTCAAAAATTTTCATTACAAGATTTTAAAATCCATTGATTTTTATGCGTGGACAATTATTTATATTTCATATTTATATAAATTATTTTTTCAAAATAGTTTGAATGTGAATCGATATTTCGAGATTAAAAATAGTTAACCGCACCAAAATATGCAAAATTTCGTATAATTTTTAACCGTGACCACAATATAGGGTGTAATGGTAACATAAAGAAGATGGGCTCCAAAAAAATTCTTAAGAATTAGCAAATGGGCTATACATTATTAGAAATAATGGTAGATGGGCTGTATGCTGTTTTCCATAGATTTGAGGTTGACTTGTGCGCCTACTACAGGTTGACGCGTATGCTTTCCTAAAAAAAGGTTGATGCACATGCACCGCCGTGTCAACTTAGTCAACACACCGGAGTAGTGACTGTTGGACGTCCATCCAATGACCGTCGTGCTTCTTCCATCTTTCTTCTTCCTTCTCCAGCCGCTCAAACAAGCGCCAGCGGGACTGCCTGCTCCCTCCTCCCATGGCCGGCTATGCTGCCGCGCAGGCCTCACCGCCCCACTGTAGTCCCATCGCTGGCCTAGCCATCCATCTACTCACCTACACATGATGTTATTCTTCAGCGACCGCAGACGAACCAGTAAACCCTCATACTCCCCTCCGCGTGGGAAACAACTGCCAAGTCTTCCCTGGCTCTGTGTCGTTCCCTTCCTAGGCCTCGCCATCGTCCACCGCCCTGGTGCTCTCGGCGCGGCCTAGTCAATGTGGTCAATGAACCACATCCATCGGAAGTGGACTGTACGTGGAGAGGCTGACAGCTGGGTCCACGGCCGCACACAAGGAAATGCCTCCTTATTACGCGCAAAATAATGATTCCTCCACCTGACAGCTAGGACTCACAGGAAGGGCCTCTCTATTTCGCGAAAAAAACATTCCCCCCGCTGACAGGTCGGACCCATCAACTATATCTTCGGACGCAAGGCAGTGCCTCCTTATTACGCACAAAAAAACGAATACCCCTTGCTAACTGGGACCCACCATAGTGGGATACTGACTTGTGGGCCTACTAAGTCAACTTAGTCAATATGAATGATTCTAGCTCTAGCGACCGTACGATGTCCATCCAACGGTCGTAGTGCTTCTTCAACCTTTGGTCTTCTTGCTCCAGCCGCCCAAAGCAGCGTCGGTCGTGCCGCCTGCTCCTTCCTCCCGTGGTCGGCAGTGCTGCCGCGGAGGCCTCACCGCCAGCCATCCCTCCACTCACCCACAACCCCTGTTATTCTACGATGAAGGCGGCCTCACACCAATGCCGAACCAGTGAACCCTCATACTCCTCTCCACGTGGGAATCCACTGCAGCGTCTTCCCCGGCTCCGCGTCGTCCCCTTCCTAGGCCTCGCCGTCATCCACCGCCCTGGTGCTCTTGGCACGGGGTGGTCAACATGGTCAAGGAACGACTTCCATCGGGAGAGTACTGTACATGGAGAGGCTGACAGCTAGGTCCACGGCCGCAGCAAGGAAGTGCCTCCTTATTACATGGAAAATAATGACTCCTCCACCTGACAACAGGGACCCACCAGACGGGTCATCATATTTCGTAAAAAAAATGTTTCCCCCCTGACTGTCGGGACCCACCAGCTACATCTTTGCACGCAAGGAAGTGCCAGACAGTCAGGACCCACCTGGTCAAATCGTACATATCATTGTCATTCTGGTCGTGAACGTGTACGTACACACTGGTCGATGTAGAGGCGTGCATGTGTCTTAGTAGAAGCGCGCACGTAGCATTTACACGTACATGCATCGACCAGGGTGGAAGAAAGTAAATACCATCATGTACGTACATACAGGCGGGGTCTCGAACGTCTACTCACACATACGTACTGCCAGGGCTCGTGTACATGGTTGGGTCAGAACGGAGAAACTGCATCGTCGACGTGTTCATGGGGAGCCAACCGGCTGGGTCGGAATGGAATGTGTCATGATGTTCATCGAGAGGGCTTGGACGGAACAGCCGATGGAAATGAGGCCTGGCGTACCGCACAACAGAGGAAACGGCCTTGTGTTTGACCTACCACGGTCGAAACGGGATCCTGTTCATCGTGAGGGGTCTGGCGTACAGCAAAATGGAGGAAACGAACTTCTGTTGGAACTCCTACGGTCAAAATGGGGTCCTGTTGATCGGGAGGGGTGTGGCGTACTGCAAAACGGAGGAAACGGACTTGTGTTGGATCGCTATGGTCAAAACGGGTGTCCTGTTCATCGGGAGGGGTGTGGCGTACCACAAAACGGGATTCCACGGGATACTGTTCATCTCCACCGTCGACCTCCTCCAGCCTCCACGGGCACTGTTCATCCACCATCGACCTCCTCCAGCCTCCACCTGCGACTGTTCATCCATGGGCTCCTTTTCATCCAGCCACCATCGCGCGTTCCTCCACTAGCTACTGTTCAACCAGCCCTCTGCATGGGGTCCTATTCAACCACCCCTCCACGGGCTACTGTTCATCCATCCCTCCACCGACTACTGTTCAGCAAGCCCTCCATGGGGTCGTCCTGTTCATCCAGCCCTCCACGGGGTCCTGTTCATACACCCCCATCCGGCTTGATCGGGGTCCTGTTCATTAGAGGCAACACAATAGGGTCCTGTTCATCCACCCCCACCGGGAACTATACATCCAAACCCCTCAACAACGCTCACTGTTCATCAAGGGAAGGAGGCAGCAGGGTTCGATCGGCTTCAATTAGCAGCAGTAGCAAAGGAATCACTTGGGTTCAGTTAACAGCAAGGGATCGACCGCTCGGGTTCAGTAACGTAGCTAGTGCAATCGCTCGGGTTCAGTTAGAGCCCAACGCCTTGCTCGGGTTCAGTTAGGGCCCAACGCCTCACACAAACGCGTGTACGTGTATGAGAGAAACGTGCATCGCTCGGCCCCCGACCACCCACCATAACCGGGAACTCCCCGAAAATTTCCTCGCCCTCGCTTCTACCACAGGTTTTTCCGTCATGGACGGCCCAAAGAATGTCATGCAGCTGCATCTACGGCCCACCTAGGATGAAAAGCCCATTTTCTGTCATGATTTTTTGTCATAGAAATAGGAGCCCACCATATCTATGATGATACCGGGTTTTGTCACAATTATCATCATAGAAGTGTCATAAGTATGACAGAAAAAAATTGTTCGGCCCAAAATGTCACGGATGTGTCTTTTTTTGTAGTGTTATCAGATTCTTTCTCACTGGACTGATTCTCTCGGAAACTCTTAATCGGGAGTCTACACTGCCGAGTGGTATGCTTAGGTTGAATCAAGTTACCCTCTTCGTCTTTCTTAGTGTGAATGTAACATGGCAAATCCAGAACGTCCTGGCCTAACTGATCCTTCACTCTCTTGGGTTTCCACTGCGGTTTGGGTTTTGCTTTGAACTACCATCCTCCCGTATTCAGATTTGCAGCCTCTGCATGACCTATAGGTTCAGCTTTACGTTTCACCTTCCCACTGGAATTTCCAGCCCTGGAGTCCTGGACGACTGTTTTTCCCTTGCCATTGCGGAGTCGGTCTTCCTCTTCACCATTAGCGTATCAAGTGGCTATTTCCATCATACGGGTTAGAGTCATGTCTCCGGAACGACCGAATTTCAGTGTAAGCTCTCTGTACTGGATGCCTTCTTTGAAGGCACAAACCGCGTGGTGATCTGACACATTTTCCACCGTATGATGGACGGTAGTCCATCTGTGGATGAAATCTCTCAAAGTTTCTTTCGGCTTCTAAACACAATTCTGCAATTCAGTTAGCCCAGCAGGTCGCTTGCAAGTGCCTTTGTCGGGGATATACCCTGCGGTATGAACCGGCCGGAAATATGACCCGACCGGACTTGGCGGTTTACTTGAGACCCGGTTTACACTCGGCGATTCATCGGTGACCCGCCCTAACCAGACGGCTTATAAGCAACCTACCTGAACATTATGATTCACTGGTAACCCGGCGGGCGGGACAGACGGATGACAAGGCCCAAGGCCCGAAAGTCCGGTTTATGCTAATGGCAGGCGGGTTTATGAGGAAAGCACAAGGAATATTATCCTACAAGGAGTTAAGACCCGGACTTGTATCCGGTTTGTATTAGAAGGTAGACTAGTCCTAATCCTAATAGGACTCCACATGTAACCCGCCCCTTCAACTTATATAAGGAGGGGCAGGGCTCCCCAAAGACGGAGAAGGCAACAAGAAACAATCTCTAGGGCTAGATACAACGAGAGGAGAGCCGGTTTACGGTGACTTCCTCATGAGCATAATGAGACCTAGCCACAAACAGCATGTAGGGTTATTACCGGATGATGTTTCTCGGGGCCCGAAGCTGCCTAAATCCTTGTCTTGTGTGTTGTGTCTCTTGTCCCGATCAACCCCTCTCAAGCTACCACATAGATGTGTTGGCCTCACGACTAAGTCCTGACACTAAGGACATCTGACGTGTTAATTCCACGACAGTTGGCGCCCACCGTGGGGTCTGCGCATGGTGGTGTTGAGTTCTTGGAGGGCGCTATCCCAGGGATCGAGAATCTCTGTCTAGCTTATTGAAGAAGTTTCGGCCGGCTCGTCAGAGAGTTCCAGCCGGCTTGCCGAAAAAAGTTCCGACAGGTTGATCGAAAGGTTCTGGTTCGACGAAAAGTGATGGCGGATCATTGAAAAGTTTCGACCGCCTCAACGAAAAGTTCCATCTGAATCGCCAAAAAGTTCCGATCGCCTCGACGAAAGGTTCCTTCGGAATTGGCAAAAAGTTCCGACCGACTCGACGAAAGGTTCCGTCCGAATCGCCCAAAAGGTTCTGGTTTACAATCGAAATCACCAAAAGGTTCTGTCCGAGTCGCCAAAAGGTTCCGACATAGATTATGGAAAAAGTTCCAGATTATCAAAAACTTCTAGCCGGGTTAACAAAAGGTTTTGGATCAAAAAGTTCCGGATTGTCAAAAAGTTCCGGTCGTCTGACCAAAAAGCTCCGGCTCAAGAAGTTCCGGTCGGGTTATCAAGAGGTTCCGGCTCAAAAAGTTCCGGATTATCGAAAAGTTCCGGCTCAAAAAGTTCTGGATCATATGGCATTCAGGTGATATCCATCCCAGTTTATTTTATTAATGCATATTGTTTCCATCAAAAAATAATTACTTGGTCTATGATAGTTTTTCGCAGGACCATTATTCCTTACAAAGGTGTCACATAAAGGGTGCGCACTAGCATTATTTTTGCAAGTTGCCTCCCCCGCTACATCCGCACACGTGACTGACTCATTGTCCACATCCATGTTTGTCTCACCCGGGTCTGTGCTGTTTCCAACGTTGTGGCCGTCTCTTGTGACCGCACCGGCTTACAACGCCACGGACGATTCGCCCGTCCGCTCTCACAGCCGCTTCACGTGCCCACGCCGGCTTACAATGGGGAGGACAAACTTGCTCGTCCGCACCGGCTTACAACACCAATGTGAGTTCATCTGTCTGCTCCCATGGCTGACTCAGCCGTGATTGATCTTAGCTTCACCGTGGTGATCATTAAACTCCGCGGTGGATAATTTCTGGCCTGACATATCAGGTGAAATCCATCCAGTATGTTTTTAGATTACATATTGTTTCCTTTAAAGGAGCAATTACTCTGGCTTGCGATGTTTTCTATGCAGGACAATTATTCGCTGCAAGAATGATCATTATATCATGGATATAAAGCTCGCGCCAATATTATCCAGCATCAGCATCCAACCATATTGCATTGTTCAAACAAATGTGTGTGCAAATTGCCACCTCTATGGCTTAGTCTACAACACAACACCGCGGCCGACTCATCTGTATGTGCCGCCTCCAATGCTGTGGTCATCTTTGTCGTCCGCCCCCGCGGTCTAGTCTACATCAACACACCGGGCTGCACCTGTTTGCATGGGCTGTTTAAACGAGCGTACGCAAGTCACTGCTCCTGCCGCCCAGTTTTCTTCCAACAACTCTGGAGCAAGTTATCATATGTTATCAATCTTCGTCTGCACTGCGGTTTGTTTAATTTCAACAACTAGCTGGGATGAACCACTGGCCAGATTACTGATGCAAATCATATGGGGCCATTCACAACCCGCCACAGCCGACCTCAAGTTTTCATGGATTCACATCGCGTTAACAAACGCCAAGGATATACAATGAGTGTTGCGAAGATCAGTAACTCGCCACCTTGCTTCCAACTTCAACATATGACAGTGTTCCGCTGTTCAGCTATATGCCGGTTTATATCATGACCAAGTATGAAGAATTTCAAGCCAACTCCTCGAGTCATCTTAAGACTCGGGGGCTACAATGACATGACTCATCAAGTCTTGCCAGTTTCAGCAAATTTAAGAACCCCAGGACGATGGAGGGAAAGATAACCCGGTCTCGGAGGCTACTGCTATATTGATGAAAATTTAAAGGCCGTCTGAGAATTTCCGGCTCAAAAATTATATGACAAAATCCCGGCTCAATGAAGAAGTTCTGGGTCATCAGAAAGGATTCCGGTTCAAAAGACATCTCTCTCTCATAAAGCGTTGAAGCTCTCAAAATATCCAGTTTACAATCCGGTTCAAGGAAATCTTTCTCCCATGAAGCGTTGAAGCTCTCGAATATCCGGTTTAAAATCCGGCTCAAGGGAAGTCAGTCTCACTGAAGCTCTCAAAATATCCGGTTTACAACCCGGTTCAAGGAAATTTATCTACCACAAAACTTTGAAGCTTTCAATATCCAGTTTAAAAATTCTGGCTCAAAAAAAAAGAGAATTCATCTCTCGCAAGTTCAAGTTCTCAGAAAAATTAAAGGTTGCGAAAGAGAACTTGCTGCCATGATGCACGGTTCAAACATGGGTATCATGCCTTATTGGCTTATCATATGGTTGATCACAACTGTGACTACCCTATTAATACTGCTATCAAGCCAATGTTCTCATAAGAGCACAACTCTGGTTACTTCGGTAATCCGGCTATTAAGACAATATTATCGTAAGGGGCCAAAGAGAGTCTTCTGCACAGCACAGCTCAAACATGGGTATCCCTTGAGCACAGCTCACAGTATCACTTGGGGGCTATGTTTGAACCATAGTCACACCTCTTGATAGGCATAAGGGCCACCAGGAAAATCATTTGGGGGCTTGGTCGTATACGAACCATAGCTACACCTCTTGATAGGCGTAAGGCCAGGGAAATCACTTGGGGGCTATGGGTTCGAACCATAGTTACACCTCTTGATAGGCATAAGGGCACCAGGGAAATCACTTGGGGGTTTGGTCGTATCCGAACCATAGCTACACCTCTTGATAGGCATAATGCCAACAGGGAAATCACTTGGGGGCTCCGGTCATATCCGAACCATAGCTACACCTCTTGATCGGTACAATGCCACAATTATGACTACTTGGGGGCTCTGGTCATATCTGAACCATAGCCTAAACCCTCTTGATCATACATATACATCATAATATGTTGCATTATCATTACATCATCATAGCATGTATCATATGTGCATGGATAGACCGGCGTTTATTGACCCGACTTGGCTTTCAATTATAAGTTGTCAGTACATGATCATTTATAATCCGGCGTTTATTGACCCGGTCTGGTTTCGACTACAAGTCGCCGGTATTATATATGGATAAACCGGTGTTTATTATAATCCGGTGCGGTTTTATCATAAACCGGCAAAATATGGGAGGAGTTTTCAGTACTCAAGATTTGGGTTAACACCCTTACTACAAAAAGTTGGTAAACGAACAATGTGATTCAATGTCACAGGTTGAATAAAGCATAATGAGAAATTATCTGGTGTTTGTTAAACCGGCCTGGCTTTACGACGATAAGTCGCCAGTATATGATGAGAAATTATCCGATGTTTGTTAAACCGGCCTGGCTTTAAGATGATAAGTCGCCAGTATATAATAAGAAATTATCTGGTATTTATTAACCCAGCCTGGCTTTGGACTATAAGTCGCCAGTATATATTTGGATTGCACCATTGGAATCATGCGCTCATAAATCATTGGATTATATTATTCAAATCTTCAAATAGCCAACATGGCTGGATTTTATTATGGTTTCCAATGGCCAGTATTATGATTAAGGTTTTCAAAGTCGCTTTAGCGCAATGGCTATCATAATATCAATGGATATGATTTATTCTATAATTGAAGGGATAGTCCCGAGTCACTACAGGCTTACGACCTGACAATTGGGGGCTACATTATTCAAATTGGGATTACATCAAATATGCAAGTCCCATGTCACTTCCAGCATGCACCATGGCACTTGGGGGCTAATGCAAAGTCATTTTTTGATCAACTTATTGAAGACCCGACTCATCACATTGTAATGAGCCGGCCCTTCGGGACTACAAATTGCTCCTGTCAACAATTCAAGGTACAAAGATTTTTATCCATTATATTGAAGGGTTCATTGCTCCGTTGGTATAGCACAAGGCTCTTAACCTTGTGGACGTGGATTCAAGCCCCATGATGAGGGTTACATCAAATGATGTTATTTTCATTGAAGTATATATCAAGTCCCAGCTCAATATTATCTTACTGAGCCGGCCCTTGGGGGCTACACCATTGCTGTTCAAAGTTTACATGATTATATTTACAAAGTCCCTACTCATTATTGCATAATGACCCGGCCCTTGGGGGCTACACTGGTTGAAGTTCTTATGAGCATAAGGCAATTTCAAGTCTCAGGTTGCTGCAAGCACGACAACCCGGCACTTGGGGGCTACATATATGGAGTATTCAAGTTTTACTAGTGACTGGGATGAACAACATGGATTTCTTCAAAGTGGCAGTAGTTATATGGAAACAATTCTCAAATCATCACTTTGTTCTGTTCAAGACTTGGGGGCTATAGGTAATATGGATATAAGGGAGAAATATCTTTCTATTTTCAGTTTTGAGCAAACCTGATTGACCCTGCATCACCAATAATTATGACCCGGTGTCTGCAACAATCATGAACCGGCTTTGGCAACAATCATGAAACGGCATTGGAAACAATCATAACCCAGAATTATCAGTTTTTATAGCCCGGCGATTTTGGAAATCATAGATCGGCAAGTTCTACATTTTCAAACCGGCTGAATATCAGTTGAATATTTGAAGACCAATATTTTTGACAAATCAGAGCATTGATGGCCGATTCAAATGGATTCTTTGTTTACAAAATACCTTCTGCAAGCAAATTGATTATGAAGCTGGTCTATTGACTCGGATTTTCTAGAAGGAAGAAATGACAAGGATTTAAGGACGATCAAGTGCCGGTTTATAAGAATCTTTAACCCGGAGCACAAGCCGCCAAGTTTGTTCTTGCGTTTGTTTTATAGGATTTGTTTAACATGGATGAATCCAAATTAAACTGGGGGCTAATGTCGGGGATATACCCCGCGGTATGAACCGGCCAGAAATATGACCCGGACGGACTTGGCGGTTTACTTGAGACCCAGTTTACACTCGGCGATTCATTGGTGACCCGCCCTAACCAGACGGCTTACAAGCAACCTACCTGAACATTATGATTCACTGGTAACCTAGCGGGCGGGACAGACAGATGACAAGGCCCAAGGCCTGAAAGGCCGGTTTATGCTAATGGCAGGCCGGTTTATGAGGAGAGCACATGGAATATTATCCTACAAGGAGTTAAGACCCGGACTTGTATCCGGTTTGTATTAGAAGGTAGACTAGTC
Source organism: Triticum aestivum (assembly GCF_018294505.1). NCBI lineage: Eukaryota > Viridiplantae > Streptophyta > Magnoliopsida > Poales > Poaceae > Triticum > Triticum aestivum. The sequence continues at coordinate 643,904,612 of NC_057801.1, forward strand.
CTAATCCTAATAGGACTCCACATGTAACCCGCCCCTTCAACTTATATAAGGAGGGGCAGGGCTCCCCAAAGACGGAGAAGGCAACAAGAAACAATCTCTAGGGCTAGATACAACTAGAGGAGAGCCGGTTTACGCCGACTTCCTCATGAGCGTAATGAGACCTAACCACAAACAACATGTAGGGCTATTACCGGATGATGTTTCCCGGGGCCCGAAGCTATCTAAATCCTTGTCTTGTGTGTTGCATCTCTCGTCTCGATCAACCCCTCTCATGCTACCACATAGATGTGTTGGCCTCGCGACTAAGTCCTGACACTAAAGACATCTGACGTGTTAATTCCATGACAGCCTTCGGATATTTTGATGAACACTCGGGCCAAGTCATCGCAACAAAAAATACTCCCAGGGGTTAACTGAGTCAACCAGGCTCTGGCCGAACCCTCAAGCATCACGGGGAGGTGCTTCATGGCCACATCGTCATTGCCTCCACCAATCTACATAGCCACTCTGTACTCTTCCAGCAAAGTGTCTGGCTTTGATTCTCCAGTGAACTTACTCATGCCCGTTGCCAACCTGAAGTTGGGAGGGATCTCAGCCAATCGGATGGCCATACTGAAACCCTCGGGCCTAGAAACAAATGTTCTGCTTCCAATCGGATGATCTCTGCCTTGCCCTTCTCTATTTGCTCGGCCTCTATCAACCAAACCTTGTACAAGGAGTGACATTGCATCAAACCCTGGCTCTCTAGGGTCAACCGGGGCTCTCCGCTCGTCACCATACGGGTGCCTATCATCGTACCGCCGGGGTGCATACGACCCGCCCCTCAGAGGGGGCGTAAGCACTCGATGGTGGTCATCACGGGAAAACTGACGATCAAACCGCCCGTAGCCTCTCCCCAGGTACTGATCCTAGCGGGGACAATGATCTTCACGACACTGGGGTGACCTCGGACATGCGCCGACTGAACTATGTCTGCAGGCACTAATCTACTAGGAATTCTATTACATGACTGGGACACAACAGAATTCTGTTCCTCAGCGGCTTTAAGCAATGCTCGATCTGCTCCAAACCTCTAGCAGCTTTTCAACATGAGGCTGAATTGACTCTGCTATGCATGATGTTGCTGCAACATTTTGGATCGGTGTACGGTATACCTGAGTTTCAGTCGGAAACAGTCGTCACACACGTCGACTGGATTCGGGATTCGCTGACGAGCGCGCTCGTCGAGTGCCTTTTGTAGATTCTCGAAACGCATACGCTCAGCCAAGGTGGCCAAGCACGCAGCCTCCAAAGCCCGAGCCTTAGAGGTCTCCCCAATGATGGGGGTCTGGAGCGCCTGGACGTTGAGCCGATGCAGCTCTACCCTCTGCTCTGTAGTGAGGGCCTCGGGGATGTACTCGTCGTGATCCTGTGATGGGCTACCGACACTGTCGTCGTTGTCGCCGCTGTTGTTGCAGCAAAATCCCGATGAACCGTGCTAGGAGTTTACCATGAGGACTTCTGCCGCTGGATCATTGCTCTCGCACTCAGAAAGCGAATCGGAGTGACCAGTCGGCAGATCAAATAGATCGTTAAGGGATTCATCAGGCTCGATTGCCACAACTTTAATGGTGGTTGATTGATGAGCCACCGCATGCTTCACCAAATGCTGGAATCGCGAACGGCCGGACCGCTTGCGACGGCGGACGGACGTGATGGGAGTCGATCGATACAGAGTCGGCGGCTGACGAAGAAGAACGCCGCAAGCACTCACACGGAAGTGCGTCGCCCCGCGGACAAGGAGGGCCTTGATGTCAAGGGGAGCTTCTTGAGCCAGACGGAGTCATCGGCGACCAAAATGAGCGCGCCGAGATGGATCTCGCAACCGAACGCCAAACCACTACCGGAAACCATGTTGACGGAGAAAGAAATTTGTAACCTCACCAGAAGTTGCTTAGACGTGTGCCCCATGGTGGGTGCCAACTGTCGTGAGAGTCAGTCTGACAGTAAGAATAGGGGGTACGTAGAAGGAGGCAAGGTCCTAGCTACGGCAAGGTTGTACACGCAAGTTTACGAGTTCGGGCCCCTCTCAGAGGAGGTAATAGCCCTACATCTCGGTGCCCCGAGGCTCTGTCGACTGGATTATGCGTTTATGTTACAAGGTGTGTGAACCCTTGTGCCTGAGGAGGGGGTGGCTTATATAGAGTGCGCCAGGACCCTCGCAGCCCTCACTTACACAGGGTTTAATGTGAGTTAAGATAGGGGCGTTACTGGTAACGCCAGCCATTAATGTTCTTTAAGACTATAGAGTGAACGCCTGACCGTTGCCATCCTGGGGTGACTTTAGATCTTCTATACTCTGAGTGGTTCTTCATATGGTCGAGTGACCCTGCCGTGGTCGAGTGGAATTGGGATATTCGAGTGGAATCTTCTGTCGAATGGATTAGACTTCAAGATGATTCCAGTTGTTACTCTCTGTTGGTCTTTAAATGTCTTTGATTATAGGGCATTGTCCTTGGGTAGGGTGTCTAGGTCAGGCCTAAGACCCTACCCTAGGCACATGTCCTCGTCAGTTCATTCGATGTCAGTTGGCCAGAAGCATACTAGTAGTACTCCACTTCAGTAGTACCATCATTGTTCGAGTTCCCGAAGAGGCGGAGAGCCAAGCACAACCCGGACGCTCGTGTGGTAGTTTCATGTGTAGGGGAGGTAGTATAGTGACGTATCTAGGGTAGCATGTACCATGCCTCTAAGCTTAAAATCGTTGGAGTCGGCTCCATGCTAGGAGGCCGTCTCAAAGCATCTTTTTTGATTAAAATAATCTACTGGCCCTACCTGTCATCCTGGTGATTGTACTTTGCACGCTCATTTGGTCAAGACAGGAATATATACTTTAATTTGTGGTGGGTTAAATGTTAGAGGTTGTAGCAAATATATTGTACACTGCTGGTCTTTTAGCCAAGTTTAGAGGCAAGCATGTGGGGCCAGTGCTATGATGTGTCGCGTCAAATCATATAACAAGGAGAAGCTTGATTTTACTACTCACGCCATCTCCCTCGCCCATGCGCGTGGTGGCTTGCAGACAAGACTTTTGCTTACTACAACAAGCTATCCCTCCCGCACACGGTGGACGAACATGCAGTAGTTGATTCGATTCTGTAGAAGTAGTAACATCATTGTTTGTCTTCTCGAAGAGGCGAAGAGCCAAGCACAACCCGAACGTCGCAGTTGCGAATGCTCGCGTGGAAGTCTTTGTGTAGGGGTGGGTCGTGGTGAGGAGCCTTGGAGCACATATATAGCCAGGCTCTTGCATGAGACAAAATTGCCATGTAAGCAGGCTATAAGCCAACTGTTGTACTTGCTCTTAATATTATAGCCCTGTAAACCAGAAAGGAGGGACTACTCCCTCTGTTTTTATTTAGTCCGCGTATTAGATTTTGTAAAAGTCAAGCTTTATAAACTTTGACCAAGTTTATAAAAATATATATTAACAGAAGCAACAACAAACCAATACAATTAGATTTATTACTGAATGTACTTTCACATCATATATACTCTATTTGTTATGATCAATGTTTATATTATTTTTTATAAACTTGGTCAAACTTTATGAAAATTTGACTTCAGTCAACTCTAATATGCAGAATAAATACAAACGGAGGGAGTATTTGCCTTTCTAGAAATTTCAAAAAGTGACCAGGAGTACTACCTAAATGAGTACATACGCAGATGAGTGAATCTACACCGTAAATAAATACTTAGTCCTCTCGTTTGCCTCTCCGCCTTGGTCGTGGTGCACAATATTGAGTATACTACTACTGAGTAGTTCATCGCAAAAAAAAACTACTGACTAGTCTCTTTTTAACATGCATTTACGTTGATACGGCTTGAATGCCAATGAGGTAGAGGGTAGTGGTTCCCGAAATGTTAAACGGTCAATGATGCCTCTGCATTGAGTTAGCATGCAGAGGTAGGAGTAAGTAATTGGAGAATCAGAATGGAGCCAGCACGATGTGAATGCAACGCAGTTTGGACTCTTAGGCTTGCCATAGTGGGGATAACATAAGCGGTATCATACACTTGGGACTCACAAATATGCTTATGTGGCAGACAATGAAAGAAGAGAGAGAGGGTCATAGTAACATAGGTAGATACCATATCATAATTAATGTTATGCTACTATGTGTCATGCATGGCAATAAATGAGATCACATATGATACTAATGTATGATACTATGCACTACAAATGTAGTATCATATGCATGATACTAGCGTATGATACTCCCCACTATGACCAGCCTCATAAGGGTGCCCCACCACTCCAATCCATCTACTCCTAGTCTATGCGCAACACTGCCCACTCCAATCCAAGACCAAGACCAGGAGACCAGAAGCCACAAGCACCCATGGCGTCGATGGACGCGAGCGGCAGCCGGCTGTGCCGGATCGTCCAAGACGCCGGCCTCCGGCCCCGCACCATGCAGCGTTTCTAGACGGTGCTGGCGACCGCAGGCGTCATAGCCCTCGTCGACGCTGGCTTCGCCTCTCGCATGTGCCAGATGATGGTCGACTCCATCCGCAAGTTCACCGCCGTCAAGAAGCGTTCGGACAACCTTGCCGTACTACTGCAGCCCGCGCGCCTAGGCTCCTTGTTGCCTGCCACCCTCATCAGCCTCCAAGGTGACGAACTCTTTGAAGCAATGGTGGCCCTGTAGGTGCCGGAGGTCGCGATGAAGAATGTGCACCTTGAGGCCGCGCTCGCCATGCAAGAAACCGTCGACCTGCACATCCATGTCTACGAGGAAATTGTCTACATAGGCCACTACAAGGCCAGCAAGGACAGAAAGACGTTGGCCTTCTTCCATCGGCTGGAATCTTTGGATGCCATTTTTCAGAAGCACGTCAACCTGGCCACGAAAGCCACTCCTACTTAGCCGTCATTCGATGGGCCGACGCCCTGAATCGAGGAGTTGGACGTCGTTGATGGATGCATCTTTCTTCTTGCCTCCTGTAACCAGCACAACATCACCTTGTGGCCTTAATGTTTTATTAGTGTATGGCATTTTTATTCTAGTCGTAAATGACATGTGTGATCCCTTGCTCTTATTTGGCGTTAATTATATGTAGTATCACCATCTTCGACCTGGTGTACTACCTAGGTCCTGGTTTATTAGTCCCTTTTGTAATTTGTGCTAAATTTTTACCAATGATTTAACTAACAAAATCTTAGTGCATGTCAACAAAATTATATCATTTGAATTGTATTTGAACATAGTTTTCAATGGTATAATTCTGGTGACATGCATGAACCTTTTGTTGGTAAAATTTATAGTAAATAATTTGGCACAGATTATGACGGGGAGCTATAAACCAGGACGGAGGTAGACTGGTCCGTCATGATCGTTCTTTGTGTCTAATTTTGAGTTCAACGACCCAAACTTATATATTCAAAACTGAGCATTACTACAAGTCACGAGTTTAAAACGAGAAGGTGGAACAAGTATAGGATGCCTGTGCCATTCGCGTCGCACCCCTGCACGGTCGCGGTGCACAATGTAGTAAATGACTAGTCTCTTCTTAACCCGCATTTACAACGATACAGATTGAATGCCAAGGAGGGAGAGGGTAGCGGTTCCCGAGACGTTGAACAGTCAATGATGCATCCTCAATTAGCATGCAGAGAGAATTAATTGGAGAAGCAGAATAGAGCCAACATGATGTGAATGCAACAGAGCTCTCATATAAAGACGCCCCACCACTCCAATCCATCTACTCCTAGTCTCTACACAACACTGCTCACTCCAATCCAAGACCAAGTGACCAGAAGCCGCAAGCACCTATGGAGGCAATGGACGCGAGTGGCAGTCGGCTGTGCCAGATCATCGAAGATGCCGTCTTACTACCCCGCACCGCACAGTGTTTCCAGACAATGCTAGCGACCGCCGGTGTCATAGCACTCGCTGACGCCGGCTTTGCCTCTCGCATGGATGACATGATGGTCCGCTCCATCCACAAGTTCACCACCGTCAAGAAGCGCGCGGACGACCTTGTCGTACTTGCTCTAGCCCCCGTGCCAAGGCTCCTCATTGCCTACCACCCTCATCGGCCTCCATGGTGACGAACGCTTTCAAGCCCTGGTGGACCTGCAGGAGACGGAGGTCGCAATGAAGCATGTGCACCTCGAGGCCGCGCTCGTCGTGCAGTGATACGTCTCCAACATATCTATAATTTTTGATTGTTCCATGCTATTATATTATCTGTTTTGGATGTTTAATAGGCATTTATATGATATTTTATATTATTTTTGGGACTAACCTATTAACCGAGAGCCTACTGTCAGTTTCTGTTTTTTTGCCTACTTTAGAGCTTCGCAGAAAAGGAATGCCAAATGCAGTCCAAACTAAATGAAACTTTCATGATGATCTTTCTTTGACCAAAAAGAAACTAGAAGACTTGGAGATGAAGTCGGAGACGCAACGAGGCAGCCACAAGGTAGGAGGGCCCACCCGGGGGGGGGGGTAGGGCGCGCCCCCTACCTCGTGGGCCCCTTGTAGCTCCCCTGACCTAGCTCCTTCACCTATACATACTCTTATATCCTGAAAACATCTAGGGGAGCCATGAAACCACTTTTCCACCGTCGCAACCATCGGTACCCGTGAGATCCCATCTAGGGGCCATTTCCGGCGTCCTGCCGCAAGGGGATTCGATCGCGGATGGATTCATCATCAACAACATTGCCTCTCCGATGATGCGTGAGTAGTTTACCATAGACCTATGGGTCCATAGCTATTAGCTAGATGTCTTCTTCTCTCTCTTTGATTCTCCATACCATGTTCTCCTCGATGTTCTTAGAGATCTATTTGATGTAATATTCTTTTGTGGTGTGTTTGCCGAGATCCGATGAATTGTGGATTTATGATCATATTATCTATGAATATTATTTGGTTCTTCTCTGAATTCTTATATGAATGATTTGTTATCTTTGCAAGTCTCTTCGAATTATCAGTTTAGTTTGTCGTACTAGATTGATCTTTATTGCAATGGGAGAAGTGCTTAGCTTTGGTTTCAATCTTGTGGTGTCCTTTTCCAGTGACAGTAGGGGCAGCAAGGCACGTATTGTATTGTTGCTATCGAGGATAAAAAGATTGGGTTTTTATCATATTGCTGGAGTTAATTCTTCTACATCATGTCATCTTACTTAATGCATTACTCCATTCTTTATGAACTTAATATTCTAGATGCAGGCAGGAGTCAGTAGATGTGTGGAGTAATAGTAGTAGATGCAGAATCGTTTCGGTCTACTTGACATGGACGTGATGCCTATGTTCATGATTATTGCCTTAAATAGCATCATAACTATGCACTTTTCTATCAATTGCTCGGCAGTCATTTGTTCACCCACCATAATATTTGCTATCTTGAGAGAAGCCACTAGTGAAACCTATGGCCCCTAGGTCTCTTTTCCATTATATTGAATCTCGTCTACATCTTGCTAGTTTTCGATCTACTATTTTGCAATCTTTTACTTTCCGATCTATAAACCAAAAATACCAAACATATTTACTTTACCGTTTATCTATCTCTATCAGATCTCACTTTTGCAAGTAACCTGAAGGCATTAACAACACCTTTCTCGCATTAGGTGCAAGTTGTTGATTGTTTGTGCAGGTATTCAGTGACTTGTGCGTTGTCTCCTACTGGACTAATACCTCGGTTCTCAAACTGAGGGAAATACTTACGCTACTTTGCTGCATCACCCTTTCCTATTCAAGGGAAAACCCAATGCAAGCTCAAGAGGTAGCAAGAAGGATTTCTGGTGCCATTGCCGGGGAAGATCTACGTCAAGTCAAGCCATACCAAGTACCCATCATAAACTCTTCTCTCTTGCATTACATTATCCGCCATTCGCCTCTCGTTTTCCTCTCCCCCACTTCTAAATCAATTTTCAAAAACCTTTGCCTTTTCTTCTCCCCTCTTCCGTTCGTCTCTTTTCTCTTGCCTCTTGTGTGCTCGTGTGTTAGATCACTTGATTCGCCTTCATGGCTAGTCCTCCTATCATTGTCAGTACTCCCAATAATGAAGTCCTCAATTTTAAACAAAGGGAGGGAGGAAATCTAAAAGATGCTTGGTATAGAATTTGCAATGCTCAAAACAGATCTACTAGAAAGAAATCTACTTCTGTTCTTCTCCACAACTTTTATGTGGGCATTAATCCTTGGAATAGATATGTTCTTGACACCATTACTGGAGGGAATTTCTTGGGGAGCCATACATTTGATTCTTATAGTGCCATGATAGATTTGTTAGGCTCACCACCTCTTTTGGTCAATGGAACTATTTTAACCTTGGAACATGTTATGCAAAGACTTGATATTATTGAGAATAAAATTGCTACTGTAGAATTGATTGAAAATTTGGATAAAAAGATTCATAATCAAATTACCCAATATGGATCTAAGGTAGGAGTTACTCTAAAGAATCTTTGTGAAAAGGAATCCATAGTTAATGAAAAGATATATCAAGATTCTACTAGAATTGATAAACTCGAAGATATTATTACCAATTTGGGTTCCACCTTTTTTGTTGTTAAAAATACTTCAAATCTTCCACCTGCCAAAGTTTCCATGTTTATTTACATTCCAAAGAACAAGGGTGAATATTCTATTAAGGAAAATGAAGATCTCAAATCAATAAGACCCCAACCTTTTCGATATTATTAAGGAACCTTTTGCCACGAATGAATTTCTCGATTACTTGCCTAGGAGTTTGATCATTGATAAAACCAAAGAGTCTCCTAAGGATTATACGTGTTCAATTAAAGAATTGCATGCCAAAGCTGGCAATACCTAGATCTATTCGCGTTTTTTGTGCCTAGCTACGGGCATTAAACGATAGCGCTTGTTAGGATGCAACCCAATTTTTTTTTGTTCTTTGCTTTTTTGTTCCTTTTAGTAATAAATAAATCATCTAGCCTCTGGTTATATGTGATTTTATGTGTTAATTAGTGTTTGTGCCAAGTAAAATCTTTAGGATAGCTTACGGTGATAGTTGTGCTGATCTTGCTGAAAATCAGAAACTTTTGTGCTTAATAAATTAGTTTTGAAAATTCACAGAAGCGTGCTTTTGATCTGATTAGTTTTGCTCTAGATTTGTACACAAATTTCTCAGGTTTTCCTAATTTGGTTGGATTTATGGAGTTACAGAAGTATTCGAGAGTTACAGATTACTACAGACTGTTCTGTTTTTGACAGATTCTATTTTTCGCATGTTGTTTGCTTATTTTGATAAATCTATGGGTAGTATCGGGGGGTATGAACCATGGAAAAGTTGGAATACAGTAGATATTACACCAATATAAATAAAGAATGAGTTTGCAACAATACCTTAATGTGGTGATTTATTTTCTTGTACTAACGGAGCTCCTAAGATTTTCTATCGAGTTTTGTGTTGTGAAGTTTTCAAGTTTTGGGTAAGGATTTGATTGACTATGGAATAAGGAGTGCAAGAGCCTAATCTTGGGGATTCCTAAGGCACCCCAAGGTAATATTCAAGGACAACCAAAAGCCTAAGCTTGGGGATGCCCCGGAAGGCATCCCCTCTTTCGTCTTCGTCTATCGGTAACTTTACTTGAGGCTATATTTTTCTTCACCACATGATATATATTTTGCTTGGAGTGTCTTGTATATTTGAGTCTTTGATTTTTAGTTTATCACAATCATCCTTTCTGTACACACCTTTTTGGACAGACATGCATGAATCATGATTTATTAGAATACTCTATGTGCTTCACTTATATCTTTTGAGCTAGGCAATATTGCTCTAGTACTTCACTTATATCTTTTCAGAGCACGGAGGTGGCTTTATTTTATAGAAATTGTTGAACTATAATGCTTCACTTATATTATTTTGAGAGTCTTTTAGAACAGCATGGTAATTTCCTTTGGTTATAAAACTAGTCCTAATATGATGGGCATCCAAGCGGGATATAATAGAAACTTTCATATAAAGTGCATTGAATACTATGAGAAGTTTGATTCTTGATGATTGTTTTGAGATATGAAGATGGTGATATTATAGTATTTCTAGTGGAGTAGTTGTGAATTTGAGAGATACTTGTGTTAAAGTTTGTGATTCCCGTAGCATGCACGTATGTTGAACCGTTATGTGATGAAGTCGGAGCATGATTTTTTTATTGATTGTCTTCCTTATGAGTGGCGGTCGGGGATGAGCAATGGTCTTTTCCTACCAATCTACCCCCCTAGGAGCATGCATGTAGTACTTTGTTTCGAGAACTAATAGATTCTTGCAATAAGTATGTGAGTTCTTTATGATTAATGTTGAATCTATGGATTATACGCACTCTCACGCTTCCACCATTGCTAGCCTCTCTTGTGTCGTGAACTTTCACCGATACCATACACCCACCATATACCTTCCTCAAAACAGCCACCATACCTACCTATTATAGCATTTTTATAGTTATTCTGAGATATATTGCCATGCAACTTTCCACCGTTCCGTCTATTATGAAACGCCCCATCATTGTCATATTGCTTTGCATGATCATGCAGTTGACATCGTATTTGTGACAAAGACACCATTCATAATTCTTTCATACATGTCACTCTTGAATCATTGCACATCCTGGTACACCGCCGAAGGCATTCACATAGAATCATATTTTTGTTCTAAGTATTGAGTTATAATTCTTGAGTAGTAAGTAAATAAAAGTGTGATGATCTTCATTATTAGAGCATTGTCCCATGTGAGGAAAGGATGATGGAGACTATGATTCACCCACAAGTCGGGTTGAGACTCTGGACGAAAAAGAAAAAGAAAAATAGAAAAAAGAGGCCATAAAAAAGAGAAGGCCGAAATAAAAAAATGAGAGAAAAAGATAGAGAAGGCGCAATGTTACTATCCTTTTTCCACACTTGTGTCCAAAGTAGCACCATGATCTTGATGATAGAGAGTCTCCTGTTTTTTCACTTTCATATACTAGTGGGAATTTTTCATCATAGAACATGGCTTGTGTATTCCAATGACGGGCTTCCTCAAAATTCCCTAGGTCTTCGTGAGCAAGCGAGTTGGATGCACACCACTTAGTTTCTTTTTGAGCTTTCATACACTTATAGCTCTAGTGCATCTGTTGCATGGTTATCCCTACTCACCCACATTCATATCTATTGATGGGCATCTCCATAGCCCGTTGATACGCCTAGTTGATGTGATACTATCTTCTCCCTTTTTGTCTTCTACACAACCACCATATTATATTCCACCTTAGTGCTATGTCCATGGCTCACGCTCATGTATTGCATGAAGATTGAAAAAGTTTAAGAACATCAAAAGTATGAAACAATTGCTTGGCTTGTTATCGGGGTTGTGCATGACTTAAATATTTTGTGTAATGAAGATAGAGCATAGCCAGACTATATAATTTTGTAGGGAAAGCTTTCTTTGGCCATGTTATTTTGAGAAGACATGATTGCTTTGTTAGTATGCTTCAAGTATTATTATTTTTATGTCAATATTAAACTTTTGTTTTGAATCTTTCAGGTCTGAACGTTCATGCCAAAATAGAGAAAATTACATGGATAAATATGTTAGGTAGAATTCCACATCTAAAATTATGTTTTTATCATTTACCTACTCGAGGACAAGGAGGAATTAAGCTTGGGGATGCTTGATACGTCTCCAACGTATCTATAATTTTTGATTGTTCCATGCTATTATATTATCTATTTTGGATGTTTAATAGACATTTATATGCTATTTTATATTATTTTTGGGACTAACCTATTAACCAAGAGCCTAGTGCTAGTTTCTGCTTTTTTGCGTATTTTAGAGTTTCACAGAAAAGTAATACCAAATGGTGTCCAAGCGGAATGAACTTTCGTGATGATATTTCTTGGACCAAAAGGAAATCAGAAGTCTTAGAGATGAAGTCGGAGACGCATCGAGGCGGCCACGAGGCAGGAGGGTGCTCCCAGGGGGGTAGGGCGCGCCCCTACCTCGTAGCTCCCTTGACCTAGCTCCTTTGCCTATATATACTCTTATACCCTGAAAACATCCAGGGGAGCCAAACAACCACGTTTCCAGCGCTGCAACCTTCTGTTCATGAGATCCCATCTAGGGGCCTTTTCTGGCGTCCTGTCGGAGGGGGATTCGATCACGGAGGGCTTCTTCATCAACACCATTGCCTCTCCGATGATGCGTGAGTATTCTACCAAAGACCTACGGGTCCATAACTAGTAGCTAGATGGCTTCTTCTCTGTCTTTGATTATCAATACCATGTTCTCCTCGATGTTCTTGGAGATCTATTCGATGTAATATTCTTTTGCGATGTGTTTGCCGAGATCCGACGAATTGTGGATTTCTGATCAGATTATCTATGAATATTATTTGGTTCTTCTTTGAATTCTTATATGCATGATTTGATATCTTTGCAAGTCTCTTCGAATTATCGGTTTAGTTTGGCCTACTAGATTGATCTTCCTTGCAATGGGAGAAGTGCTTAGCTTTGGATTCAATCTTGCGGTGTCCTTTCCCAGTGATAGTAGGGGCAGCAAGGCACATATTGTATTGTTGCCATCGAGAATAAAAAGATGGGGTTTTCATCATATTGTTACTCCATTCTTCATGAACTTAATACTCTATATGCAGGCAGGAATCAGTCGATGTGTGGAGTAATAGTAGTAGATGCAGAATCGTTTCAGTCAACTTGACACGGACGTGATGCCTATGTTGATGATCATTGCCTTCAATATCGTCATAACTACGCGCTTTTCTATCAATTGCTCGGCAGTAATTTGTTCACCCTCCGTAATATTTGCTATCTTGAGAGAAGCCACTAGTGAAATTTATGGCCCCCGTGTCTCTTTTCCAGTATATTGAATCTCGTTTACATCTTGCTAGTTTCTGATCTTCTATTTTGCAATCTTTTACTTTCTGATCTATATACCAAAAATACCAAAAATATTTACTTTACCATTTATCTATCTCTATCAGATCTCACTTTTGCAAGTAACCGTGAAGGGATTGACAACCCCTTTATCACGTTGGGTGCAAGTTGTTGATTGTTTGTGCAAGTATTCAGTGACTTGTGCGTTGTCTCCTACTTGATTGATACCTTGGTTATCAAACTGAGGGAAATACTTACACTACTTTGTTGCATCGCCCTTTCCTATTCAAGGGAAAACCCAACGCAAGCTCAAGAGGTAGCATGCAGCGCCTCGCCATGCAAGAAATCGTCGACCTGCACATCCACGTCTATGAGGAAATCGTCTACATTGGCCACTACAAGGCTAGTGAGGATAGAATGACATTGGCCTTCTTCCAGCGGCTGGAATCTTTGGACGCCATTGTTCAGGAGCACGTCGACCTGGCCACAAAAGCCGCTGCTACTTAGCTTCCGTTCGGTGGGTCGGCGCCTGAGTTAAGGAGGTGGATGTCATCGATGGATGCATCTTTCTTCTCGCCTCATATAACCAGCACTGCATCGCCTTGTGGCCTTAATGTTTTATTAGTGTACGACACTTTTATTCTAATTGTAACATTTAAAAAAAAGAAAATGAGACCAACTCGGGCTAGACTAGCCTATTGGCATTTTTTATAGAAGCAAACTCCATGATCACCAAGCGCTCGAGCCGAGACTCGAACCCTTGTGGACTGGCTACGAACTCTCGCGCTTGCCAATGGAGCGTATGCTCCATTCTCCAGTCGTAACATTTTCACTGTGAGGTGGGGTCGTACTTGAGAAAACCGACCATCGGCAAATCCCCACCCCGCCCACCACGCGTTAGCCGAGTTAGAATTAGAAGAGAGAAACGAGGGAGAAGAGCTAGCTATAGCACGGACATTGTTTTCAAATGGGACTCGTGTTGATAGAATAGGAGTAGTAATATACATGCTACAGAGTGGACTGTAGCACATTGTTTTGTATGGCAATATCACCACATTGTTTTCTATGGCCTATCATGTGCTGGTTCACTGTGTTGCCGTGGTTTGCACTCCTCCAACGTGAGTAGTAGTACTAGTTTATACACTATCTATACCACATGATTCTTTGCTCCTTCTTACGTACTTCTCCGACATGTGTGAGAGCCAACATCCGGGTCGACGTGTCATGCAGCATATTAGAGTGGGGAATGGATGGGGCATCACCCCAGTTGTAGCGCCAGTAATTCATGACTACTAGCAAGATGCCCATGCGTTGCACGAAACGTCAAGATGCATTTGTATGACTAGTTTATCTTGAGGGAGAAAAGGATGAACGAAGGAAAGCCTTATTTGCAAATTTGGAGAGGGGTGTGGGAATCTTTTTGCAAAATTGCCATTGTTTCCCTCCTATCCATCAGATATAAATTGGACGTCCTATATTGCAGAATGGTAGGCACATGATCATCACCAACTCTGTTTTATAAGAGTAGAGATAGTGAGTAGTCATATCACAAGACCCCGTCTTTCCAGTAGTAACGCGACGTCAAATCGCACAACCCTACATTTCCAGCAGTAAATTGAATCTGCTACTCCCTCACCCTCCTCGCCTCTCTGCCAAACCACCTATGCGAAAACTGCCACGTGTACTGCTAGGGAGAAGCCCCGCCCTCACCTTTTAACTACTCATAGTATAATTTTGTATCAATGAATTGCGCCTTGGAGCAGAAAACCAAAAGAAAAATGTGGTTCATGTAAACAAATACAGTTCAAGCTCTAGCTAGTGATTTGGAATGTAAACCGTGCATATATGTATAGGTTACTTCAAAGTAGGAGTATTGAGTCCATTAATGCAATGTGGTCAAACTGTACCATTGATATCTCAAAGCCATAATAGTTCGAGCTTGTTCATTCTATATAAACACTAGTACTGTATGTTTATTCACCCGTGGGGTTGTTCAATGAATGTAGGGCCGGGGAGCACAATGAAACAATACTACTACTGTACTAGGTAAGTAGGAGTCGTGCAATTAGTCACGTTAAATAGAGAGTTTCTTTTGTTTAATGCCACATACACAAATTGAAACGCTTGTTGTTGAGAGAAAAAGATAATCACTCCACTATATATATGGCATAGATCTCCTCCGTTGAAAAAGACATTTTCTCTCTGCTCACGGGTTTCAAAGACTGTACACGGGTTGGTACTGTCTACCCTGAGTGCTTGCTTTACAAGGGTTGCTCTCTTCATTCTCTCATCCTCTCTAGATCTCAACAAGACAGCGGTAGCGACATTTTCTCTCTTCTCACCGCAGGTCACACATCCGGCCGGATCCCTTTGGCCGGTGTGTGTAGAGGACTAGTGCATCATTCACGCGGTCATCAGCGGCAAGGGAGGAAACCCACAGCTGTCGGTGGGTTCCGATCCTCTGCCGTGATGTTCTCTCTGACACAACATCGGCTCAGGAGGTCCTCTGACCCTTCTTCCTCCCTGTCGTATTGTGCGCAGATCTGACCTGCTGCCGCCGACATCCCGACGACCCTCAGGTATAAGTTCTTCGATAGCGGCCTTGCTCTACTGCCCCAGCTCCCCATGTGTCTACATGTGCATCTTTTCGATTTAGCTACACTTCAGTCGACTGAATTAACTTTTGGGTCAGATGATTTTAAGGGGTTGGGGGGGCTTGTTGGATTTAAGGAAGAACCAGCCGCAGCGGGTAGGGGGGCTTGCGAGAGAGGTACCCCACTATATATCTTAGGGTTCAGGGTGGGAGCGGTGGTCGCGTGCGGTGGGGGCGCGGTGGGGGGGGGTGGCGTGGGGATCGCTGGAGAAAAAGCTCGGCGCGCGGGGGAGGGGTGGGTAGAGGGATGGCCGGGGCGCCGGCAGACCGGCGGTTGGGAGTCGTTCGGGGAGGGCGAGGCGGCGCGGGAGCTACTTCATGCAGTCGAATTGTAACGACCAGACCTCAAATAGTCTAGTCTCTGTGCATTAGTGTCATCCCTGGATCGGTAATGCTGACATGCATAGTACTCGAGGATTTATAACAGAGTAGCAATCACACACTTCTTACATCGAATGTCTCAAAAGAGAACTTATTACAATAATATGGCTTAAGGCCATCTAAACAAGATAACAGTGGAAGGCTTGGAAGATAAAGTGATCCCATCAACTCCAACGGCATAGCTGAGTGAACGACAACGACCTATAGCTCCTTACTCGTCGTCTGAAAAGTGTGCAACATGATATGTTGCAGCCCAAAACGGGTCAGCACATGGAATATGCTGGCAATGTAACACATAGAGTAATGAACAGAAAATGCTATCACTACATGCATATATGGCTGGTGGAAAGCTCTATGGTTACAGTTTTTGCATAAAGCCAATTTTTTCCTACAACAAAGGAATAAATTTTATTTAACTATCAAGGTGGTTGTTAGACATTGAGAAGGTTCCTCCAACTCAATCCCAATTAAGCATCATCATTAAACCCAATCAACTTAAATTTAGAGTGATGAGATCAACATGATAATCCAAGATCCAGATACTCAAGATGTCCATAACCGGGGACACGGCTAACCATGATTAGTTTGTACACTCTGCAGAGGTTTGCTCACTTTTCCCCACAAGACTCGATCTCCTCCGTTGAATTTCTCGCACTACATGGTGTTTGAGAAACGGATGATCGAGACACAGTCTTTGAGAAGTATAAACTCTTTACTCTGGGTAGACCGTACCAACCTACATCCCCTACATCTGCTAGTCTACCACTGAAAGAGGTCACACAACATACTCTACTATGCTAGAGCCCATAATAGCTTGTGGCTGCACACGGATGTTTCTAGCATGAATAATCTTATGATCCCTTTGAGCCTGGGTGGCGGACCTTAGGATGATCACACGGAACCCCGGGATATCCTAGGACAACACTGGATTCTCCAGGTGCCCGCAAGCAATCCACCCAGATGTGAATTTAAGTAGCCACCTTAAGTTAACCTTTAATTTAAAAAAACTCACATCTGTCATGGATACACTCACCCAATCCACGCCTACAAGCATAGCATAACAATCCTAAGCATAACATAGAAGTAACTCCCAAAGGTTTGATAATAAATAGGGCAATAGGTTCTACCTCATCATCTACTTCCCAGAACCAACATATTATTCAGATCCTAACCATGCAATGTTTGATGATTGATCTAATGCATAAAAGTTGGGTAGTAAAGAGGTATGATCAAAGTGTTACTTGCCTTGCTGATGATCTGCAAAACCTAGGGACTCGTAGTAGCACGCTTCGCACTCCAGGAATTCTATCGCAAACAAACAATAGCATACATAAGCAATCAAACAAGAAGCACGGGTAAAACTCAAATAAGAAGATCCAACCAGAAAGTTCAACTGAAGAACTTCGGTTTGCAAAAAGAATCAAATCAAACAGAGAAACGAAACTCAAACTGCGAAAGAAACAAGATCCATTTACTAATCTAGACTAAAGTTGAATTTTACAGTACCAAAATCTTGTTCAAGTTGGTTAAACAGAAAGAGGGCTTCGACACGAAGATCTAGGCGCTTGAATCGCCAGATTCTGATAAACGAGCAAAAGGATAAACTAAAACTAAGATCAGGGCAGAAATCGCGTTCGAGAATAATCGCGGAAAAACCCTGGAAAAAGAAAAACTGACGAACAAGCTAACGAACAAACGTTCGCTGTCTGCGGCTAACTGACGAACAACATTCTTTAAAATGAACGTACGGATGAACGTCCACTAATTAACTAAACCAATAAAAACCGAACCGAAACTAATAAAAACGCATCTAGGATTTTAAACAAAACTGATCGATTTTTACCTAAACAGAAAAAACGGCGGCTCCGAATCAGACCGAGAATGGCGGAGGCTCCGGCGGCTCCGGCGAGGCGAGGTGCTGCGGGGTGACGACGGGGTGTAGCGAGGTGCAGCGGCGGCGACGCAGGCGGCGGCGGGCACGACTGCGTGCTACTACTGCTGTTGCGGGAGGCGTGGCGAGGTGGGGGTCGAGGCGGCGGTGGCAGCATATAAGGGGGGGCTCGGCTTGGGTAGGGGGCAACCGAGACGGTGGCGGCGTCCCGGACTCCAGCTCAGGCACGACGTGCGGGCGCGAGGAAGGCGGCAGCGGTGCCGGGCCGGCTGGGCTTCGGCCCAGTTCGGTCCGCGAAGAGTTTTATAAAAAAACAGATTTCGGTGAAAAAAATCCTAAATAAATAAAAATAAAATTCTAAAAATGCCAAAGCAAATTTTCACCGTCTAAATAAAATATTTAGAACAAAGTGAACATTTTCTTGGCCTAAAATGCACTTTTGAAAATTATGTATATTTTTCTAATGCAAATAGAACTCCAAAAAGAACTAAAATTTGATTTTAATATTTTTCCTCCAATATTTCTTTTATTTTGTTGAAGTCATATTATCTCCTCTCATTTATTTTTGATATTGGAAATATTTAGGAGAGAAAAATAATTAAAACCAAATGATCCTTTTCTCAGTATTTGAGAAAACTCAAACATGAAAATAACGAAATCCCCAACTCTCTCCATGGGTCCTTGAGTTGCTTAGAATTTCTAGGATCAACCAAAAATGCAATAAAATATGATATGCAATGATGATCTGATATATAACATTCCAAATTGAAAATTTTGGATGTTAAAAATCTAGGAGTTGGTTCAAATAACGGGGAAAGTCGTAGCATGAATCTAGGACTTGATTCAAAGAGGAAATAACAGGGGGAAAGTAATAGTGACTGGATACCCAACCGGTCTCTTGGTTGAAAAGGGAAATGAAGGGAAAAGGCAGTACAAAGTGGATAAGCAACAGATCTGTTATTTGTTGAAAAAAAGATAGAAAGTGGAGGCTGGTGGAGAAGTCAACAAAGTATGTCCAGGATTAGATTTGCTGCCCTCACGTAGTAAAAGGTTTCCATGATTAGATTTGCTGCCTTCACATAGCATGAACAAACTCGGCATCACCACTTTTTGCCTCCTTGTAGGTACATTGTGCTGATGCGTCCACTGTCGCATGTCCTTCTACCAACTATTTGATGTTGTTAATGTATGGGCGCATGTAAAATGAAGCAATCACACTGTTACCTTAAGGACATGTCTAACCAGTGTTATTGTTAATCTAATTCCTCCAGTGATATGATGCAATTAAACTGTGTTACAAATAGTAATCTTGCTATTTTCCCCTGTATGATAAGTAAGCTTCTTCTTTACGCTGCTGAGTGTCTTGGTGTCCCCATGGTACCCGTCCCTTAAACCAACTCTTTAGATGTTGTTCATCTACTATATCTGGTAAACAAGCTATGCCACCATTAATGCACATAAAATAGCAAATAAAACTCCAAAAAGAACTAAAATTTGATTTTAATATTTTCCTCCAATATTTCTTTTATTTTGGAGAAGTCATATTATCTCCTCTCATTTATTTTTTATATTGGAAATATTTTGGAGAGAAAAATAATTAAAACCAAATGATCCTTTTCTCAATATTTGAGAAAACTCAAATATGAAAATAATGAAATCCCCAACTCTCTCCGTGGGTCCTTGAGTTGCTTAGAATTTCTAGGATCAACCAAAAATGCAATAAAATATGATATGCAATAATGATCTGATATATAACATTCCAAATTGAAAATTTGGGATGTTACAAACCTACCCCCCTTAAGATGAATCTCGCCCTCGAGATTCGGGTTGGCTAGAAAATAGGTGTGGGTGGTCCTTTCGTAGGTCTTCCTCTCGTTCCCAATTTGCTTCCTCCTTGGTATGGTGGCTCCACTGAACTTTACAGAACTTGATAACCTTGTTGCGTGTGACTCGGCTGGCAAACTCGAGAATCTTCACTGGTTTCTCCTTATAAGTCAAATCGCTATCTGGGTGAATCGCTTCCAGTGGCACTGTATCTCTTAGAGGAATATCAGCCTTCTCTGCGTGGCACTTCTTCAACTGGGAAACGTGAAACACATCATGAACTCCCGACAATCCTTCAGGCAATTCCAGCTTGTAAGCAACTTCTCCCATACTTTCCAAAACTTTGTATGGTCCCACAAAATGTGGTGCTAGCTTTCCCTTAACTCCAAAACACTTAACTCCTCGACGTGGGGACACACAAATATATACTCGGTCTCCTACTTCGTAAACTGTCTCCTTGCATTTAGTATCCGCATAGCTCTTCTGCCTGGACTGGGCTACTTTGAGTCTGTCGCGAATAAGTTTAACCTTCTCTTCCGATTCCTTAATCAAATCTGGTCCAAACAACTGACGGTCTCCAACTTCATCCCATAATAATGGTGTCCTACACCTTCTTCCGTATAAGGCCTCGAAAGGGGCCATCTTCAAACTGGCTTGATAGCTGTTGTTGTAAGAGCACTCTGCATATGGCAAATTGTTGTCCTAACTAGATCCACAATCTAGCGCACAAGCTCTCAACATGTCCTCCAAAATCTGATTGACTCTCTCGATCTGTCCATCTGTCTGTGGATGAAAGGCTGTACTAAACTCTAGCCTGGTACCCAAAGTCTCATGCAACTAATTCCAGAACTTTGAGGTAAACTGGGTTCCTCTATCTGATACAATGGTCCTCGGAACTCCATGCAGACATGCGATCCTCGTCATATATATCTTTGCCAACTTCGCACTTGTATAGGTGGTCTTCACAGGGATGAAATGAGCTACTTTCGTCAAGCGATCGACTACAACCCATATCGAGTCATAGCTTGAATGAGTCCTAGGCAATCCCGTGATAAAATCCATGCCTAGCTTGTCCCACTTCCATTCGGGTATCGGCAATGGTTGTAGCAAACCTGCTGGATTCTGATGCTCTGCCTTCACTCTCTGACATACATCACAAACTGGTACATACTCGGCAATATCCTTCTTCATTCTGGTCCACTAGAAACTTTCCTTCAAATCCAGATACATCTTGGTGTTTCCTGGGTGAATCGAATATGATGAATCATGGGCCTCTTGCAGAATCAACTTCCTAATCTCAGGGTCATTAGGCACGTATACGCGATCCTCAAACCATAACGTATCATGCTCATCCTCACGAAATCCTTTGGCCTTTCCTTTGCTCATCCGTTCCTTTATCTCGGCAATCTCCTTGTCCGTATTTTGAGATTCCCTGATTTTATCCATCAAGGTTGACTGAATCTCCAATGCTGCTACATAACCTCTCTTAACTATTTCCAAACATAGCTCGTGAAGATCCTCTGCTAACTCCTTGGGAAAATCTCCGGTCATGAGTCTATTGACATGACTCTTGCGACTCAACGCATCGGCTACTATGTTAGCTTTTCCAGGATGATAATGAAACTTCATATCATAATCCTTAATGAGATCTAGCCATCTCCTCTGCCTGAGATTCAACTCCTTTTGTGTGATGATATACTTCAGACTCTTGTGATACGTGTACACCTCACAGTGATTTTCGATGAGAAAATGTCTCCATGTCTTCAACGCATGCATTACGGCTGCTAGTTCCAAATCATGTGTAGCATACTTCAACTCATGAGGTTTAAGCTATCATGAGGCATATGAAACAACTCTTCTATCATGCATCAACGCTGCTGCAAGTCCTCGACGAGAAGCATCGCAATACACTTGATAATCCTTGCATTGATTTGGAAGAATCAACACTGGGGCTGTAACCAAGCGTTTCTTCAACTCCTGAAAACTGGCTTCACATTCCTCTGTCCATTTGAACTTAGTGTCCTTCTTCAACAGCTCCATCATGGGTTTTGCAATCTTAGAGAAATTCTCAATGAACCTCCTGTAGTATCCTGCGAGTCCAAGAAAACTCCGGATCTCTCCAACTCTCGCGGGTGCTTCCCACTTAGTTATAGTGACAACCTTGGTGGGGTCTACTGCTATTCCTTCTCCAGATATAACATGTCCGAGGAATCCCACTTCCTTCAACCAAAACTCACACTTGCTAAACTTGGCGTATAACTGATGTTCCCTGAGTTTCTCAAGAACCAAACGTAAATGCTCCTTATACTCCTCTTCATTCTTCGAGTAGACCAATATATCGTCAATAAACACCACGACGAACTTATCCAAAAACTCCATAAACACCTTGTTCATCATGTTCATGAAATAGGCAGGCGCGTTAGTCAGACCAAATGACATAACGGTATACTCATATAGCCCATACCTTGTGGTAAAAGTTGTCTTAGGTATATCCTGCTCTCGAATCTTCAGCTGATGGTATCCTGATCGCAGGTCGATCTTTGAAAACACTTTAGCTCCTTGCAACTGGTCAAACAAATCATTGATCGTCGGCAGTGGGTACTTATTCTTGATCGTCACCTCATTCAACGCACGATAATCAACAACCATACTTAACGATCCATCCTTCTTCTCCACTAGAAGTACAGGGCATCACTAAGTAGATGAGCTTGGTCGAATGTACCCTTTATCCAATAACTCCTTAATATGTTTCTTAATCTCCTCCAAATCCTTTGCGGGCATCCGATACGGTCTCTTTGATATTGGCCCGGTGCCTCGCAAAAGATCAATCATAAACTCAATGTCTCTATCCGGTGGCATGTCTGGTAACTCCTCTGGAAATACATTAGGGTAATCCTTCACCACTGGTACTTCCTCCTGTACAGCTCCAGATAAGGAATTCACTTGAGTCCTCTTCGGCACGTGCCGGGATACATACTTAATCCTTCTTCCTTCTGGGGTGGTGAGCGTAATCGACTTACTGGTGCAGTCAATGTTCCCTCCATACTTCGATAACCAATCCATGCATAATATTACATCTAGTCCTTGTGACTCCAATACTATTAGGTCTGAGGAGAACACGAAGACCAATCCTTAAAGGTAACCGATCACACAATAGGCAGGCCGTATACTCTGCTCCTAGCGAGGTTACTAACATGGGTGACCTAAGGGCTTGGGTTGGCAACTTACACTTATCCACAAATCCCCTTGATATTTATGAATGTGATGCACCAATATCAAAAAGAACGATTGTAGTAAATGACTTAACCAAAAACTTACCTATTACTGCATCTGGATGTGCTTCAACCTCCTTGATGCTAACGTGGTTCACTTGTCCCCTATTGGAAGGGTTGGGCTTCTTCCCAAAGCTTCCATTGCCATTTCCATTCTTCGCATCAGAACACTCCGTGGCGTAATGTCCATTCTTCCCGCACATGAAACAAGTAATGTGACTTAGATCCTTCTTGGTGGGCGTTGCTTTGTGGGAACGGTTCTGGCCGTTGCTTCCTCCATTCCCATTTCCACTCTTGGGGCCACTATGGTTATGCGGAATCCCTCCATTCGAATTATGACCTCCATGGTTATGGTGAATGTGTCCTCCTGAGTTCAGTGTAAAATAGGGTTTCTGCTGAGCTCCCAAATTGTTCTTCCCTTGTCCATACTTCCTCTTACGGCTGTCTATCTGCTGCTGCTTCCCTTCAATCATAAGAGCTCTATCTACCAACTCCTGGTAGTTGTTGAAGGTTGCCACCATCAACTGCATGCTCAGCTCATCATTCAGTCCGTCCAGAAACTTCTCCTGCTTAGTACCATATGTAGCGACATCATCAGGGGCATAACGTGCTAACTTACTAAAATCATCCACATACTGGCCCACTGTGCGTCCTCCTTGGCGCAAGTTGCAAAACTCGCGCTTCTTCATGGCCATAGCTCCTGCTGAAACATGGGCAGTACGGAAAGCCTGCTGGAACTGATCCCATGTAACAGTGTCAATGGGGTTAGTGGCTGTGAAATTCTCCCACCATGATGCCGCGGGACCATCAAGCTAGTGTGCGGCAAAATGCACTCTCTCCGCATCTATGCATCCTGCAGTGGTCAGCTCCCTTCAAATCTTGCGAAGCCAATCATCTTCAACAATCGGCTCGGTGCTACTGGAGAACACCGGTGGATTCAGCCTTAGGAAATGGGCTAAGTGATCAACAGGTGGTGGTGGTGGTGGGTTGTTGTTGTTGCCTTTGTTTTGATTCTGAACTAGTAGTTGCATCAAGGTATTCTACTGCTGGATCAACTGAGTGGGCTCCGGTGGGAGGGCAAATCCATTGTCACGTCTCGGAGGCATCTGATGGGTTTAGAAAAGATGAGAAAACAGAATAGAATGAGGGCTAAAGGGGAAAACACTACCCATATGCACATGAGACAAATACAATCATATCACTTCAATCAATTCACACAAGGGCATACAATCGATCTAACTATCATTACAGATGTGCTTGGACTATACTTTATACATGTGGGAATACTACTACTGATATGGTGGTCGACTAGAAGTTCTAATATGTAGAAGACTCCATGATATCCGCTTCAGCTTCATCGACATAGTCATCATCACTATCTTCGGGGTCTGAGTTGGTGTCGTCGATGATGATGTAGTCTTCCGAACGAATGGAATCATCGTCATCTCCTCCTGGCACGGGGTCTCCCATGAACACTCCTAGTTTCCTCGTCAGGTCATCATTCTTCTCCACTAGTATCGTCATTTCCTCCTCATATCCGTCACATGTAGACTTGAGTTCCTCTTCTAGTTCTGAAATCTTGGTCATTGCCTTCTTCAGATCTATCATGCCTACGCACATTTGGTTCTCCTAGCGACAAATGTGCTGCTTTAACTCCAGGATGAAACCTGCAATGGGCCTATCCCTCCTGGTGCTGATCATCTGCCATTGATCATCTCGGCGCCCACATATCTGGTAGATAGTGTCCTTAAGATCCTTGTGGTAAACTTCTCCAATGCGTCCCATGGCAATGTGGGCTGCCATGCTCTTTCCTAGACTCCAGGTTGGTGCTTCAAAGGAAAACTCTATGGGTTCAGTGACTGGCATGAATGTCCTTCCTGGAACTTGAACTTGAATCATCCAACGCTCCTCTTCTGGTAAAGTGGTGATGTAGGTCCTGGTGAAGCTTGGTATTCCTATGTTTAGGTACCTAGTGACTTCCTTCAAGTGTCGTCCAAAAGGTGTATCTTCATCTGGTTGTGAACTTGTTCCTTGTATCCGCCATCCTATAGAGTAGAAAAGGAAGAGGAGTCAGAACTGAGTAGAGAAGAGTGTACTATAGTCTTAGCTTAGTGGTCGTGTCCTACAGTCAGCGTGTGCTCTGATACCATCTTGTAGCGACCAGACCTCAAATAGTCTAGTCTCTGTGCATTAGTGTCATCCCTGGATCGGTAATGCTGACATGCACAGTACTCGAGGATTTATAACAGAGTAGCAATCACACACTTCTTACATCGAATGTCTCAAAAGAGAACTTATTACAATAATATGGCTTAAGGCCATCTAAATAAGATAACAGCGGAAGGCTTGGAAGATAAAGTGAGCCCATCAACTCCAACGGCATAGCTGAGTGAACGACAACGACCTATAGCTCCTTACTCATCGTCTGAAAAGTGTGCAACATGATATGTTGCAGCCCAAAACGGGTCAGCACATGGAGTATGCTGGCAATGTAACACATAGAGTAATGAACAGAAAATGCTATCACTACGTGCATATATGGCTGGTGGAAAGCTCTATGGTTACAGATTTTGCATAAAGCCAATTTTTCCCTACAATAAAGGAATAAATTTTATTTAACAATCAAGATGGTTGTTAGACATTGAGAAGGTTCCTCCAAGTCAATCCCAATTAAGCATCATCATTAAACCCAATCAAATTAAATTTAGAGTGATGAGATCAACATGATAATCCAAGATCCATATACTCAAGATGTCCATAACCGGGACACGGCTAACCATGATTAGTTTGTACACTCTGCAGAGGTTTGCACACTTTTCCCCACAAGGCTCGATCTCCTCCATTAAATTTCTTGCACTACATGGTGTTTGAGAAATGGATGACCGAGAGACAGTCTTTCAGAAGCATTAACTCTTTACTCTGGGTAGACAGTACCAATGTACATCCCCTTCATCTGCTAGTCTACCACTAAAAGAGGTCACACAACATACTCAACTATGCTAGAGCCCATAATAGCTTGTGGCTGCACACGGAAGTTTCTAGCATGAATAATCTTATGATCCCTTTGCGCCTGGGTGGCAGACCTTAGGATGAGCACACGGAACCCCGGGATATCCTAGGACAACCCTGGATTCTCCAGGTGCCCGCAAGCAATCCACCCAGATGTGAATTTAAGTAGCCACCTTGAGTTAACCTTTAATTTAACAAAACTCACATCTATCATGGATACACTTACCCAATCCACGTCTCCGAGCATAGCATAACAATCCTAAGCATAACGTAGAAGTAACTCCCAAAGGTTTGATAATAAATAGGGCAATAGGTTCTACCTCATCATGTACTTCCCAGAACCAACATATTATTCAGATCCTAACCATGCTATGTTTGAGGATAGATCTAATGCATAAAAGCTAGGTAGTAAAGAGGTATGATCAAAGTGTTACTTGCCTTGCTGATGATCTGCAAAACCTAGGGACTCGTAGTAGCATGCTTCGCACTCCAGGAATTCTATCACAAACAAAGAATAGCATACATAATCAATCAAACAAGAAGCACGGGTAAATCTCAAATAAGAAGATCCAACCAGAAAGTTCAACTGAAGAACTCCGGTTTCCAAAAAGAATCAAATCAAACGGAGAAATGAAACTCAAACTACGAAAGAAACAAGATCCATTTATTAATCTAGACTAAATTCAAATTTTACAGTACCAAAGTCTTGTTCGAGTTGGTTAAACAGAAAGAGGGCTTCGAGACGAAGATCTAGGCGCTTGAATCGCCCGATTCTGATAAAAGAGCTAAAGGATAAACTAAAACTAAGCTCAGGGTAGAAATCGCAATCGAAAATAATCGCATAAAAACCTTGGAAAAAGAAAAACTGACGAATAAGCTAACGAACGAATGTTCGATGTCTGCGGCTAACTGACAAAAACGTTTGTTAAAACGAACGTACTGACGAATGTCCGTTAATTAACTAAACAAAAAAAACAGAACCGAAACTAATAAAAAAAGCATTTAGGGTTTTAAACAAAACCGATTGGTTTTTACCTAAACTGAAAAAAGCAGCAGCTCCGGATTAGATCGGGGACGACGGCGGCTCCGGCGGCAAGGCAGCAGCTCCAGCGAGGCGAGGAGCTGCGAGGTGGCGGTGGGGTGCGACAGCGTGCGGCGGCGGCGGCGTGCGGTGGCGGGCGCGGCTGCGTGCTGCAAATGCTGTTGCGAGAGGCGGGGCGAGGTGGGGGTCGAGCCGGCGGCGGCGGCAACATATAAAGGGGGAGGGGGCCTCGACTTGTGCAGGGGGAAACCGGGGCGGCGGCGGTGTCCCGGACTCCGGCGAAGTCCGGCTCGGGCACGGCGTGTGGGCGCGGGGAAGGCGGCGGCGGTGCCGGGCCGGTTGGGCTTCGACCCAGTTTGGTCCGCGAAGAGTTTTAAAAAAACAGATTCCACCGAAAAAATCATAAATAAATAAAATTAAAATTCTAAAAATCCCAAAACAAATTTTCACCGTCAAAATAAAATATTTCGAACAAAGTGAACATTTCCTTGGCCTAAAATGCACTTTTGAAAATTATGCATATTTTTCTAATGCAAATAAAATAGCAAAATAATACTCCAAAAAGAACTAAAATTTGATTTTAATATTTTTCCTCCAATATTTCTTTTATTTCGGAGAAGTCATATTATCTCCTCTCATTTATTATTGATATTGGAAATATTTAGGAGAGGAAAATAATTAAAACCAAATGATCCTTTTCTCAATATTTGAGAAAACTCAAATATGAAAATAATGAAATCCCCAACTCTCTCTGTGGGTCCTTGAGTTGCTTAGAATTTCTAGGATCAACCAAAAATGCAATAAAATATGATATGCAATGATGATCTGATATATAACATTCCAAATTGAAAATTTGGTGTGTTACAAATCTAGGACTTGGTTCAAACAACGAACAAAGGGGGGAAAGTCGTAGCATGAACCTAGGACTTGATTCAAAGAGGAAATAAGAAGGGGAGAGTAATAGTGACTGGATACCCAACCGCTCTCTTGGTTGAAAAGGGAAATGAAGGGAAAAGGCAGTACAAATTGGATAAGCAACAGATCTGTTATTTGTTGAAAATGGGATAGAAAGTGGAGGCTGGTGGAGAAGTCAATAGAGAATGTCCAGGATTAGATTTGCTGCCCTCACATAGTAAAAGGTTTCCATGATTAGATTTGCTGCCCTCACATAGTATGAACAAACTCGGCATCAGCACTTTATGCCTCCTTGTAGGTACATTGTGCTGATGCATCCACTATCGCATGTCCTTCTACCAACTTTTTGATGTTGTTAATGTATGGGCGCATGTAAAATGAAGCGATCACACTATTACCTTAAGGACATGTCTAACCAGTGTTATTGTTAATCTAACGCCTCCAGTGATATGATGCAATTAAACTGTGTTACAAATGGTACTCCTGCTATTTTCCCCAGTATGATAAGTAAGCTTCTTCTTTATGCTGCTGAGTGTCTTGGTGTCCCCACGGTCCCATGCCCTTAAACCAACTCTTTAGATGTTGTTCATCTACTATATCTGGTAAACAAGCAATGCCACCATTAAAGCAATCCCATATTTCACAAATGTCATTGTTGATCGTATTGTTTCCGGTAACATGAAGCATTGCTGACGTTTTAAAATTTATACTGTCCTAGCGTGATGGCCATGAACATAATCAATATGCTTCTTTTCATTTCGTGTATGTTTCGTATCTTGTTGTTGACTAGGAACAATTTTCTTTCTATCTTTTTGTGCAGATAGGGATATCCATTTCACCTTGTTGCTATTGTGACCTTTTGGTGAACTGCACAAAACACTTCTTTTGGAATGAGTGTCTTGTGAAGTTCAACTAAAATGTCACGTGGGCAACATCTCTCAATTTTGGTGGAACTGCACAAAATGGTGACTGGAGTTTCCAAAATCTTTGTCACATTCTACAGGTAATTTCGTGCAACATTTTATTAGCCTTTGCAAGATGAGCCGTCACTGTCACCACTATGGCACTTTTTTTAGTGAAACTGCACAAAAGGATAAGCAAATTATAGTAGCACCTTACATGAGCAGGACAGCCAACCTTAATGTTGCTCAATTTTAGTGCAACTACTAAAGAAGAACCTGCCAGCTTACGAGAGCAAGTAGTTCTTGCTAGCTGAATGATGCAATCTTTAGTTCATTTCAGGTGAACTGTAGAAAAAGGCGCATTAATTGAATCATGGAGCTTTAGGTTGACCTCATCTGAGTGGAATTGTAGCTTCACCAGATCGAGTCATAGCGGCATACGACCCCTCACACCAGTTAGTACTGTCCTTTATCAACATGATTGTGCGCTGTCATGCTGTGCCAATGTTATACTTCTTAAATAAAGCTATTCTGTCACAATTTTTTCTTGTTTTGGAAATAAACTTTGCTTCAACTACTGCCACTATTATAGTAATTTCAGGGGATGCGTCAAAGATTGACGCATCAGGAATATAGGTAGAATTGGTGGCCAAAAGAAAAGGTCAATGTTCGTACAAACATCTCTACGTCTGCTAGAGTCCTAAATCCATGCTCTTTTTTATTTATGCAAACAGGAATACTCTACTACAGATGTTATGATGCATAAGAGCATTCACCAAGTTCTTGGGTTGTATGACACGGCTCACCAAGATGGATTTAATCCCAATATTCACTTTGTCAAAAGGCTCTAATGGGTTGGTTCTGAATCTTGCAAGCTGGGAATCAATGAGATGTGTAGGCATCTTTGTTATACTTATTATTTGAATCGTATTTGTTTGTTTTGAATCTTGGAAGCTGGGAATCAATGAGATGTGTAGGCATCTTTGTTGTACTTATTATTTCAATCTTATTTGTTGGTTCTGAATCTTGCAAGCTAGGAAACACGACATGATGATGCGGAAGACAACAACCATAACAAATTGTGCAAACTTGGTAGTAGTGTTTGTGTGAAAGTGCGGCAAATGTGCTGATCATGTGTGTCCTGAGAATAATAATTATAATTGTTGTGCATGTTGATCCTGTGGCACTGATAGAATGAGCCAATGCATTGCTTGTTTTAAGAATAAATTTTAACTAAAGCTAAAGTGACCACTAAAACTTGTTATTACAGTGCCAATATAGACCCGCTCGTGAACCGATGTGTGTGGATGGAATAGGTTTCTTAATGGAGGTGTTTGAATGCGCTGAGGGTGCATGTTCTGCCGGGCGTCTAGCGGGCGAGGGAGGGGTAGTAATTGTTGTCGCCTATACGCACTCAATTTACTGTTGAATCCAGTTCCCCAAGAGCTGAAAAACGAACTACTGCCGCTGCCTACTCACTTGTTCACTTGAAGAGACTCCAATGGTGATCCGAGGGGTGAGCCTACTGGATATGGACTTCAACAAGGAGTTCACCTTTGAGTCCTCCATTTAGTCCCATGGCTGCACCAAGTTGAATGTGATGTACACCAATGATCCAGACTCGGTGAAGCTCTGCCTCGCTGAGTTCAAGCAGTACCTACATGACAAGAGTTATTTACCCAAAACCACTACACTTGAGGCTAGGGTAACAACTTACTACCACATTGAAGGCAGGGCACAAAAACCACCACAAATGCGCCTAATGCATAACACGGAGCACTAAGGCTCCAATTTGGACGAGAAAACAACAAAACCGACAGATGGGGCCCGCCTTTCGGGGCTGATGTGGCAAAGACCAAGCACACAAAAAGCTTTGACCAGCTGAGGTGGAAAATGAGACGTGGACCCCACCTGTCTGTGACTACATGATCATCTTTTTCCCATTTATTATTCTATGCGACATTACATCGAGAAGCTTACGGACGGCCGGACTCTGGCGACTATGCCCACACCAGCGAGCATCGCGAGGGGGCGGGTGGCTCCGTGAGGCCTCGCAACCCGATGCCGCTCCCCTTGGCGTGGACGCCCGAGCTCTCTATCCGCGTGCGAGCTATGAGCTCCATGGCCACCATGGCCATGGCAGCCGAGCAACTGCAACAAGCACGCTGCATGCCACAAGCACACATACACCTACACGCGTCCCCATGCCACGAGCACGCACTCACCTACATGCGCCCAGCACCACTCCCGCAAGATTTGATAGTAGCTCGTCTTGCATTGACCTTGGTCGTTGGCCATGGCTGACCACGGCCGCATGGACGCACTCTCCGCGCGCTCGCGTGGCCCAAACATGCTGCCGGCCGCCTTAACTATTCATGTCGCGTGTGCACACTATGATTCTCGTGCGCCTACCCGTGGCCATGCCTTGCCGCCGGCCGTCATTGGTGTTCATGATGTGCGTGCTCACTATGGTTCCCGCGCGCCTCCTTGTGGCCATGCCTTGCCGACGGCCGCCATTGTTGTTCACGCTGCGTGAGCACTATGGTACCCACATGCCTTTCCGCGGCAGGGCGACAGGTTCAGCAGCAGCACGCCGAGCTCCGGCGAGATCCCACACTGGTTATGTCAGTGTCCACCTCTGACGGGCTGCCACTTCGAGGATGTGGCCTGCATACACAACCTGGTTTCCAGCACGACGGCCTAGTCAAGCGTCATCGTTACGCACATCCTCTCTAGTGGCTGCGTCGGTGATGTCCATGTTCTAGCACTCACAACCTGTTCGGCTAAATGCCAGAGAGAAAACGAGGAAGAACAAGAAAGAAAAGGTGAAAAACTAATAAACACTTGAGCCACTGACAAGTGGGACCCTCGTCCAACTCAACATATTGTCCACACAAGCACATCTCATCCCGACAGGCGGGCCCCATATATCGCTTTCGTTGTTTTCAAGTCCAAATTGGAGCGTCAATGCTCCGCGTTATGCATTAGGCGCATTTTCAGTGGGTTTTTTTTGCCATGCCTTCAATGTGGTATGAAGTTGTTACCCTAGCCCCAAGTGTGGAGGTTTATGCTAAATAACTCGCAGCACAAGAAAACACAAGGTCGTAGGACTAGACCTTGTGCCCATCCATTTATATCCTGACAGGGACCAGTGGATTGCCGTCACCTAGGTATGCGTGCGGGACGAGGTTCTCGTCTACCACTGTTGTAGGGCCATCAGAGGTTCTGGAGCATTCGCCCGTTTCATCGGCGGCGCCGACTGCACCTTCGCTATGCTGGAAAGAAGGAAGAACATGATGATTAGCCATCTGGTGCAACAGGCTTGTCGACATCCACAAGCAATACAAGATCATCGGCAACGGGCAGGAGAAGAACTCCATGATTGGCCTCGCCGAGAACATCATCGACCCCTGCTACGCCAACATGAAATAAGACAACGATACCAAGGATCTGAATGCACGCCTCGGTGACCCATCATAGCCTATGGTGTGAGCTAGGCCATCCCTCTACTCTTGCACACATTGTCTGGTGGCGGCAGCTCCACCGGCCCACCCTGCACTCAAACAAGTCAACCCTCGTCCTCCCCTCCGACTGCGTCTTCCCCTACTCCGGTTCGTTCAGTCCGAGGTCTCGACATCGTCCTCCGCCTTGGTGCTCTTGCCGCGGCGCCATTGTCTGTCGTTCCCAACATGGTCAGCAAAACAAGAGGAATCGGGAGACGACGGTTCCTCGAGAGGCTGATAGTCCCGGGCCCACCAAGTCCATGGCCAAGGTTTTGTTGTTTAACATGCGCAACCCACGACATGTTTCAATTTTTTTTGGATCCAGCAGGTATCTACTGGCCTCTGGGCCTCCAAGCCTAGGTTGTCTATAACATCAGCAGCCCAAGTTATGTTTTTATTTCAAGACGACGCATAGCTCAGTTCTATTTTTCTATAAGAATGAAAAACTGAACCTATGTTTTCCCTTCTATAATAGTATATATATTTATATTTATATCTTATTTTATTACACATATATAATGCAAACAACATAAGGTTCCGGCTAACCTGTCATTCGTCCAACCATTTTATAGACCTTCCCACTTCCTTTATTTTTTGTTTTCATTAATCATATATCTAAATTTTCTCCCACTTTATTTTTCGATGTAATCTGAGTTTTCTCCCTGTACTTCTCCCTAGAACCAACTCATCTATCCTTAAAAATACTAATACCCCACGTCATGTTAACTCATCAAATTAAATTGATATTTTATTTCATAAATTAAAAGTTCTTACAAAATAATAATAATATTGTTTAAATATAACTTGGCAAGTTAACTCCTGGTGATTGCGTACATAAGCTTGCAAAGATTTTACTGACCAATGCAGTAATAGATGTGCAATCATGTGTTTATGTTTTTATAACATTTCCCCGTCCAGCCCAATATGGTATTTTCACCCAGCCCAGCAAGTCTGTGGATTTCAGGAAAATGCAAAAGGGCTTTAAATTCTAACATAATATATAAATGGGCTGCATAGGCGCTACATCATTGTTTCACCCAGCCCACCAAATGGACTAAAAACAAATGGATTGGTTGATATGTGGGCTAGTAGGTCGAAGCCAAAGCACTTTCACAAAAAATAAAAATACAAAGGTCCAAGCCTAAGCAAGGCATTGGATTCACATCCAACGGCCGACATTCTCTTCAATCTCTCGTCTTCTTCCCTCAACGCTGCCAAGACCACCTGCTCCAGCCTCCGGCGACCAGCGGGGCTGTTTTGCCCGCCTCACAGCGAAACACTACCCCATCGACGACCAAGACATCCCTCCGCTCCTCCGCACCTCCTGTTGTTCTCTATCGAGTGTACTCCCACCCCGCAGCCAAAGCAGTCAATTTTCTCACTCCTCTCCGTCTGCGACTCCACTATCGCGTTATCCCCATCTCCGTGGCATTCCAGTTTGGGACCTTGCTGTCGTCCACCGGCTTGGTGCACTCTGCACTGTGTGGCCAACGTGGTCAACAAATGAGAGTCATCGGAAGATGATTGTACATGGAGAGGCTGCCAGTGGGGATGCACCATGCCCATGGACGCATGCATGCAACTGCATCCTTTTTACCCTAAAAATAATGTTGTCTCCCACTGACAACTAGGACCATGATGTCTTCTAGAACTACGTCGGTATTTCCCCAAAGAGGAAGAGATGATGCAGTATAGCGACGGTAGGTATTTCCCTCAGTGATGATACCAAGGTTATCGAACCAATAGGAGAACCTCCTCATACCACGTAAACAACACCTGCACACAAATAACAAATACTCGCAACCCGACGTGTTAAAGTGGTTGTCAATCCCTTTCGGGTACGGCGCCTCAAGATAGGCAAACAACGTGAGGTAAAAGTGGTAGATAGGATAAATAGTCACGGAACAAATAAATTGTAGCAAGGTATTTTTGTATTTTGTGTTTAATAGATTTGAAAATAAAAGCAAAGCAAAATAGATTGCAAAGGCAAATATGATGAAAAGAGACCCGAGGGTCGTAGGTTTCACTAGTGGCTTCTCTCGAGAAAAAAATAGCAAACGGTGCAAAACAATTACTGTTGGGCAATTGATAGAACTTCAAATAATCATGACGATATCCAGGCAATGATCATTATATAGGCATCACGTCCAAGATTAGTAGACCGACTCCTACATGCATCTACTACTATTACTCCACACATCGACCGCTATCAAGCTTGCATTTAGTGTATTAAGTTCATGGAGAAACAAAGTAATGCAATAAGAACGATGACATGATGTAGACAAGATCTATTTATGTAGAAATAGACCCCATGTTGTTATCCTTAATAGCAATGATACATACATGTTGTTTCCCTTTCTGTCACTGGGATCAAACACCGTAAGATCAAACCCGTCACAAAACACATCTTCCCATTGCAAGATAAATAGACAAAGTTAGCCAAACAAAACCAAATAGCGGAGAAGAAATATGAGGCTATAAGCAATCATGCATATAACAGATCAAAGAAGACTCAAATAACTTTCATGGATAAAAAACATAGATATGATCATAAACTCAAAGTTCATCAGATCCCAACAAACACATGCAAAAAGGCTTACATCATATGGATCTCCAAGAGACCATTGTATTGATAATCAAGAGAGAGAGGAAGCCATCTAGCCACCAACTACGGACCCGTAGGTCTACAAGGAACTACTCATGCATCCTTGGAGAGGCACCAATGGAAGTGATGAACCCCTCTGTGATGGTGTCTAGATTGGATGTGGTGGTTCTAGACTCTGCGGCGGCTGGAATTTATTTTCGTCGACTCCCCTAGGGTTTCTGGAATATTGGGGTATTTATCAAACAGAGAGGCGGTTCAGGGGCACCCGAGGTGGGCACAACCCACCTGGGCGCGCCTGGGCCCCCAGGCGCGTCCTGGTGGGCTGTGCTTCCCCCAAGTGCTTTCCTGGCCCACTAGATGTCTTCTGGCCCAAAACATCCTCAAGAAGTTTCACTGCGTTTGGACTCCGTTTGATATTGATTTCCTACGATGTAAAAAACATGTAGAAAATAGCAACTGGCAATGGGCAGTATGTCAATAGCTTAGTACCAGAAAATGATATAAAATGACTATAAAATGATTGTAAAACATCCAAGAATGATAATATAAGAGCATGCAACAATCAAAAATTATAGATACGTTGGAGACGTATCAGCATCCCCAAGCTTAATTCCTACTCGTCCTTTAGTAGGTAAATGATAAAAACAGATTTTTTGATGTGGAATGTTGCCTAACATGTTCATCACATTTCTTTTCTTTATATATAGCATGGACATATGGACTTTTATATGATTCAGAGCAATAGTCTAGTTTTGACATGAAGACTTTAATACTCAAGCACATCAAAAAGCAACCTTGTCTTTCAAAATATCAACACTAAAGCAAGTTATCCTAGCCCATTATGCAATCATTGTTCCATTCATGAGACACACTTTAATATTAGCTACACCCAATGCTCAAATACGATCATAGTTCCCCTTAGTTGTTGCTTTATAAGAGAAGAGGGAGACTCCAATTCAAAATAAAAATTGCATAAGTAAAAGAAAGGCCCTTCACAGAGGGAAGTGGTGGATTTGTAGATGTGCTAGAGCTCAAAGCTTAAATTGAGAGATAAAAACATTTTTGAGAGGCATAATTTTCCCACCAACGAAAACGACTTAGATCTCCCAACACTTTCCATGCTAGATCCATCATAGGCGGTTCCCAAACAGTAGATAAAGTTTATTCCCTTTCCACCATTACTTTCACTTTCCATCGCTAGAAGAATCCGCGGTTGCCCTCCATACCAACACTTTCCAAGGAATTTATTATTTGAAAACATAAAGTAAATTCATTATTCATTTTGGGACTGGGCATCCCTAATATCTTTGTCGTACTCTCGTGCAATTACAAGTGAATAAACACCCATCGTGAGAATAACACATCCAGCATGGAAAATATTGGCGACCCTTCACCGCCTCGCGAGCGGTAGAGCACACAAAAGAGAAATTTATTTTGAAACTTAGAGATGGCACATGCAAATTTGCTTAGAACGGCATAGAAATACCGCATATAGGTAGGTATCGTGGACTCGTATGGAAAAACTAGTTTAAAGGGTTTTGGATGCACAAGTAGTGATCATACTTAGTGCAAAATGAAGGCTAGCAAAAGATTGAGAAGCGACGAACCTAAAAATGAAAAATCTCGTACCCAAGCATTAAGCATAAGTAACACCGAATAATGCACGACAAGTAGGATATAAATTTCACTGCATAACTATTGACTTTCGTCCTTTCATAGGGAATCACAAACCTTAACATCAATATTCTTACAAAAGCACAATTACTCATCAACCTGACTCACATATCATATCGTCAGATCTCAAAACCATTACTAAGAATCAAGTTTATTTTGTCCAATGATCTTCATGAAAGTTTTTATTATATCTTCCTTGGATATTTATCACTTTGGGACTATTTTTATATGTTGCTGTTGATAAGCTTGAATAAATATAAGTGAAGAACATCAGAATAATTTTTCTTTCTCTCAAAATAATCTAAGTGAAGCAAGAAAGAATTTCTTAAAAATTTACTAACTCCCAAATAAATGTAAGTGAAGCATGAGAGAATTTCTTCAAAAATAACAGAGCACATTGTGCTCAAAAAGATATAAGTGAAGCACTAGAGCAAATCCATGGCTCTAAAAATTTAAGTGAAGCATAGGAGCAAGCATAGCATAATTTCTAGCTCTCTCAAAAGGGTCTGTTTGGCAAGGATGCAACACTTAAAACACAAATCAAAACAAGCAAGGACGCATATCATACAAGACGCTCCAAGCAAAACTCATAATACTTGACGAATAAAAATATTGTTTCAAGTGAAATACCGATGGTTGTTAGAAGAAAGCGGGGTTGCCACTCGGGGGCATCCCCAAGTTTAGTTGCTTGCTGCTTCTTGAATATTATCTTGGGATGCCTCAGGCATCCCCAAGCTTAGCCTTTTGCTAATCCTTATACCTTCATCCATCGTAAGATCACCCGAAACTTGAAAACTTCAATCACACAAAACTCAACAAAACCTTCATGAGATCCGTTAGTATAAGAAAGCAAACCACTACTATAAGTGTTGTTGCAAACTTATTCTTATTTGTTTTGCATTATATCTACTATATTCCAACTTTTCTATGGGAAAACTCATCAAAGAACACCATAGAATCATCAAAACAAGCACACAGCGCAAAGAAAACTGAATCTGTCAAAAACAGAACAGTCTGTAGCAATCTAAATATTTAGAATACTTTCGTAACTCCAAAAATTCTGAAAAAACAGGATTGACGTGGGAAATTTGACTATTAATCTTCGGCAAAAAGAATCAACTCAAAATCACTCTTCTATTAAAATGAAAATAATCTCGTGAGAGCAAAGTTTCTGTTTTTTAGCAAGCTCAAATCAACTTTTACCCAAATCATCCCAAAGGCCTTGCTTGGCACAAACACTAACTAAAACAAAAAAAACACAATTATAACAGTAGCATAATTTTTCTAACACCCAAGAACAAAAAGCAAAAGGCAAAAATAAATTTTATTCATTGGGTTGCCTCCCAACAAGCGTTATCGTTTTACGCCCCTAGCTAGGCATAATATTTCAATGATGCTCACATAAAAGATAGTGACTGAAATAGGAAGAGAGCATGATGTAGCATATTGCATAAAAAATTAAGTCTAAAATACTTCCTATGCATAGGAGTTTTATAGGAAAACAAATTAGCAAGACAAGCAAGATCTAGCATATGCAAGGAAGAAGAAAGAAACAATAGCAATCTCAACATGAAGAGAAGTAACTTAGTGACATGAAGATTTCCACAACCATATTTCCATCTCTCATAATAATTATATGTGGGATCATGTTCAAATTCAACAATATAGCTATCACATAACTTATTTTCTACATGATCCACATGCATGCAAAGTTGACACTCTACCAAAATAGTGGGATTAACATTAACTAAAGTCATGACCTCTCCAACCCCATTTTTATCAAAAATTTCATAAGACTGGACATTCTCCAAAGTAGAGGGATCTAAAATTGACACTCTTCCAAACCCACTTTCAATATTATTGCAAAAAATATTATCAATCTCATATTCATCAGGGGCTTAAATAAATTTTCAAGATCATAAGAAGAATCACCCCAATCATGATCATTGCAATAAGTAGTGGACATAGCAAAATTAGCATCCCCAAGCTTGGGGTTTTGCATATTATTAGCACAACCGAAATTAATAGAACTTATAGTAAAACATTGCAATCATGATTTTCATTCAAAGAGCTATCATGAACCACTTCATAAATTTTTTCATCACAATTTTCAGATTCACGAATCTCAAGCAAAACTTCATAAAGATAATCTAGTGTACTCAAATCACTACCAATTTGTTCATGGTAATTGGATCTCTTAAAAAGATTAGCAAGTGGATGAGGATCCATATCAAGAGATATTTAGAAAGCAAGGATGCAAGCAAATATAAGACACATTGCATACAAGAAAAGAAGAGATCTTACGAAAAAATGGCGGACAAAAAAGAGGGCGAATAAAACAGAAATTCTTTGTGAAGTGGGGAAGAGGAAAACGAGAGGCAAATGGCAAATGATGTAAATTGTGAGGAGATGAGATTTGTGATTAGGAACCTGGTTGATGTTGAAGATCCTCCCCGGCAACGGCGCCAGAAATTCCTTTTGATGTTTGCTAGAACTACGTCGGTATTTCCCCAAAGAGGAAGGGATGATGCAGTATAGCGACTGTAGGTATTTCCCTCAGTGATGAGACCAAGGTTATCGAACCAGTAGGAGAACCTCCTCACACCACGTAAACAACACCTACACACAAATACAAATACTCGCAACTTGACGTGTTAAAGGGGTTGTCAATCCCTTTCGGGTACGGCGCCTCAAGATTGGCAAATAACATGAGGTAAAAGTGGTAGATAGGATAAATAGATCAAAGAACAAATAAATTGCAGTAAGGCATTTTTGTATTTTTTTCGTTTAATAGATCTGAAAATAAAAAGAAAGGAAAATAGACCGCAAAGGCAAATATGATGAAAAGAGACCTAAGGGTTGTAGGCTTCACTAGTGGATTCTCTCGAGAAAAATAGCAAACAGTGGGAAAACAATTACTATTGGGCAATTGATAGAACTTAAAATAATCATGATGATATCTATGCAATAATCATTATATAGGCATCACGTTCAATATTAGTAGACCGAGTCCCGCCTGTATCTACTACTATTACTCCACACATCGACTGCTATCCAGCATGCATCTAGTGTATTAAGTTCATGGAAAAATGGAGTAATGCAATAAGAACGATGACATGATGTAGACGGATCCATTTATCTATGGCGGTAGATATGAACCCCATCTTTTTATCCTTAGTATCAACGATACATAAGTGTCGGTTCAATTTCTGTCACTGGGATCAAGCACCGTAAGATCGAACCCACTACCGGGCACCTCTTCCCATTGCAAGATAAATAGATCAAGTTAGCCAAAAAAACCCAAATATCGGAGAAGAAATACGAGGCTATAAGCAATCATGCATATAAGAGATCAAAGAAACTCGAATAACTTTCATGGTTATAAAAACATAGATCTGATCATAAACTCAAAGTTCATCGGGTCCCAACAAACACATCGCAAAAAGACTTATATCATATGCATCTCCCAAAGACCATTGTATTGATAATCAAGAGAGAGAGAGGAAGCCATCTAGCTACTAACTACGGACCCGTAGGTCTACAAAGAACTACTCACGCATCATCAAAGAGGCACCAATGGAAGTGGTGAACCCCTTCGTGATGGTGTCTAGATTGGATCTAGTGGTTCTGGAATCTGCGGCGGCTGGATGAATATTTCGATGTCTCCCCTAGGGTTTCAGGAATATTGGGGTATTTATAGAGCAAAGAGGCGGTCTGGGGGCACCCGAGGTGGGCACAACCCACCAGGGCAGGCATGGGCCTCCTGGCGCGCCCTGGTGGGTTGTCCCCTCCTCGGGACTCCCCCCAGGTGCTTTTCTGGCCCACTGAATGTCTTCTGGCCCAAAAAATCCTCAAGAAGTTTCACTGCATTTGGACTCCATTTGATATTGATTTCCTGTGATGTAAAAAACATTCAGAAAACACCAACTGGCACTGGGCACTATGTCAATAGGTTAGTACCAAAAAATGATATAAAATGATTGTAAAATATCCAAGAATGATAATATAACAGCATGGAACAATCAAAAATTATAGATAAGCTGGAGACGTATCAGACCAACCAGCTACATCTTCGCATGCAAGGAAGTACGTCCTCATTATGGGAAAAAAAAAGATTCTCCCCCTGACAACTAGGACTCACCAGCTATATCTTCGCAAGCGAGGAAGTGCGTCCTTATCCTCCCTGACAGCTGGGACCCACCTAGTCGAAGCGTACGTAGCATTGTCTATGTACATACCGGTCGATAGGTTTGTCTGCCACGATGAACCATGGCCGAGTAAGGAGCGGTATTAGTTCAGACAG
The DNA here is from genome assembly GCF_018294505.1 of Triticum aestivum. Classification (NCBI taxonomy): domain Eukaryota; kingdom Viridiplantae; phylum Streptophyta; class Magnoliopsida; order Poales; family Poaceae; genus Triticum; species Triticum aestivum. The sequence continues at coordinate 643,945,470 of NC_057801.1, forward strand.
TCTAGTCCAAACCGTGTACACATACGTACAACCAAGGTGCAAGAAAGTAAATATGGCCACATACGTACATATAGGCAGGGTCTCAAACGTGTACTCACGCATACATATGGCCAGGGCTCATGTACATGGAGAGGCCACGGACGACAGCAATGGTGTTCTGCTCATCGGAAGCCAACCGGCTGGGTCAGAACGGAGAAATTGCGTCGTGTTCATGGGGAGGCAACAAAATGCGTTGTGTTCATCGGGAGGCAACAGAATACGTCGTGTTCATCGGGAGCCAACCAGCTTGGACGGAACAGCCGAAAGGAGGCCTGGTGTGCCGCAGAACGGAGGAAACAGACCTTCTGGGACCTCGTATGGTCGAAATGGGGTCCTGTTCATCGGGAAGGGTTTGGCATACCGCAAAATGGAGGAAACAGACTTGTGTTCCACCGTGTACGGTCAAAACAGGGTCCTGTTGATCGGGAGGGGTGTGGCATACCGCAAAATGGAGGAAATGGACTTGTGTTGGAGCGCCTACGGTCAAAACAAGCTATTGTTCATCGGGAGGGGTGTGGCCTACCACAAACCGGGACTCCACGGGCTACTGTTCATCTCCACCGTCGACCTCCTCCAGCCTCCATGGGCTACTGTTCATCCATAATCGACCTCCTCCAGCCTCCACCTGCGACTGTTCATCCACGGGCTCCTGTTCATCCATCCTCCACCGCCCCTCCACTGGCTACTGTTCCACCAGTCCTCTCCACGGGGTCCTGTTCTACCACCCCTCCATGGCAACTATTCATCGAGCCCTCCACCAGCTACTGTTCAACCAGCCTCCACGGGGTCGTCCTGTTCATCCAGCCCTCCACGGGGTCCTGTTCATCCACCCCCAACAGGCTCGATCGATCGGGGTCCTGTTCATCCAGCGGCAACGACCTCTACTACCACGGGTCTTGTTCATCCAACCCCCACCGAGAACTGTTCACCCCCCCCCATCAACGCTCAATGTTCATCAAGAGGCAGCAGGTTCGATCGGCTTCAGTTAGCAGCAGTAGCAAAGGAATCGCTCGATCGGGTTCAGTTAACAGCCAGGGATCGATCGATCGCTCGGGTTTAGTAATGTGTAGCCTGCAGTGCAATTGCTCGGGTTCAGTTAGAGCCCAATGCCTCGCACCCACGAGCGTACGTGTATGAGAGAAACGTGCAATCCCTCCGAGCATTGCTTGGCCTTGACTACCCACAGTAACCGGGAACTCCCAAAATTTTCCTCTCCCTCACTTCTACCATGATTTTTCTGTCATGGATGGCCCAAAGAATGTCATGCAGGTGAATCTTCGGCCCGCCCAGGACGAAAAGCCCATTTTCTGTCATGATTTTTTGTCATAGAAGTAGGATCCCACCACATCAATGATGATACCGGGTTTTGTCATAATTATCGTCATAGAAGTGTCATAAATATGACAGAAAAAAAATTGTTCAGCCCAAAATGTCATGGATGTGTCTTTTTTTGTAGTGGCTAGAGATGTCATTATGCCTTGTTTATTTCAGTATTCACAATGTGATACTCTATATGTGCAACTATTTGCCATGCAGTTCAATTTCATCAATAACTGTTTCAACAATACCACTATGAATTATGATATTTGGTTGCTATCAAGGATATTGCAGTTAACATGCCTTTTATTTTTTTTAACAATAACTAGTGCACTTTAGACCTGCACAATACCAATTTGAATTACTATATTTGCTTGGTTTTCAATGTTATGCCTCTTGCAGTTAACACACATTTCCACTTCTTGTTTTGCTTAACTAGCATGCTTAACACTTCACAGTGAAGCTATCATTTGTAGATTATGTTGACTACCGTGGATATATTTTGTTGATGTTTAACCTCTTGTGCTTAACATGCCTTTATATGTACTCATACATGACAAAATTAAGAACGGTTGTAGTTATCCATCGAGGTTGCTTCCATCGCATTGCTTATATATACTCATTGTTCAGGATATCAGTGGCTGGTACTATATAGCCTGGTGGATGATAAGGGATTAATCATCGAATCAAGCATTTCATTGAATATATCTGTAACCCATTTATCGGTAGGTTAACTAGGACCATATTTAATATATATGAGGATACATAGCAACATGCATTGTACTGAATGACTAAATATGCAATCCCAGGCTACAAAGCAAAAAGGAAGAGTGTTAACTTAATGTTTTGATGATGTCTAGATATACATGTAATAATATCTTATATAATGGGATGGAGGGAGTGTTTTACTACATCATTTTGCAATTGTTGTTTAGCTTCTAATATTAACTTGGTGCTTTAGGTACATATGGCTTTGCCAAAGATCCACACTTCGACCCTTTCTGTGTATGGGGCAATAAGGTATTCATAAACCAACATCAAGTGAGGAAACTGATAAAGATTGTTATTAAAATGGGTCAAAAATGTCAATCAAACAATTTGTTTACACTTTATGCAAGACAACAGTGAACTGCGGGATGGTACGTAAGAACTCTATGGCCTTCTTTTTACTGCCCATAATGAGTTGTGTTAGATGACAATGTCTGAATCTTCTTCCTTTGCAGTGGATCCTGAAGCAGATTACTCAAGATTGCCTCTCAAACTACATGATTGGCGGGCGGCCATCACAAGGGGCTGGACTAGAGTTGTGCGAGCATTCTGCATTGACGAAAGCACAATAGGGCCATTCTGCTTCACCTTGTTCAACAACTAGAATGTTTCTCGCCTCTTTCTTTACCGTCTTTAATAGTATAGGTATATAACCCTGGTTCATCATTCTTTATTTGATGCTTATGTAATTCTTTTCTTTGATTTAATCCTTGCACATATGTACCTGTGAATCGAATAATCGATTGGTTGTTTGAACCTGATGGATATGAATAAAGCTGGAGCCTACTTTCAAATTCAAATTAGGAATTTTAAATCGCAACAATTAAATTAGGGTGAAATTATGCTCTGTAGGTCATTATGGCGCACATGGTCTATAAAGCACAGCATGTGTGATATACATCATAATCTGACACGGTTCACGGGGAGGAAACATGTGTAACCATGCACATAGTTGCCCGTTGCAAAGCGTGTGTGATGTCAGACAATATCACAAATGGTGCGGGAAAACTAAATGTGTGTGATTGCCGACCTATGGTACACGGTTTACAATCGTGAACTCTTTGTGACGTGCCGGGCATCGTAATCATATAGCCAGTTTGGTACGTGCCTGGAATGTGCCTGGTTTAGGTAAAACCACATAAGTCCGACTGCGATGGTAATGCCAGCACACACGAGTAGCAAGGTTGTAGTGTTTGGGATATTAGATATATCCCAAACAGTTGTGTGAATAATCATGTTTGGGATAGGTGCGGGCATCGCATACGCTTTCTTATGGAAAACATATGCATTCCTACTCCCTATCCCCGATGGTTTCTGGGTCATGTGGGAAGGACGCCCCTATCGCCCACACTCGCTTGGTGACGGTTTAAAATGCCGTCGCGGAAAGGGATTAAAAACTGTTTATATAGCAGCTTGCTATACCAGTGATTTGACCTGTTTCAGACATTTAAGTGATTTTCTAGCAATTTAGTGACCATAATTCAAATTTGAACTATATGTAGATGCAACAGTTAACCATAACGGTTTTGAAATATAATATTTGTGTACTTGTGTGCAAGTTAATTTCAAAAGTGGTTAATTGGAAGATTCTCAAACATATTGGTGTCACAGCTTGGACACAGAGCATCGAGTGCATGCCATGGCATTTAAATTCCAAAAAATTCAAAAATGATCAGAAACACATGAAACATTGCTTGACATAATGGCATGGCACCAAGATAGTGTGATAAAAAATGCCATTTTGACAAAACTTTGGACACAGACCCCTCACAAACCAGAACAACTCACTAGAAGGGTCGTGGTTCCGAGTGGGCACAATGCATGTTTGATGACGAACTGAAGATAGCTTCCTCTTATGGCGTTCAATTTTTTTTACAGTTAACATGCACTAATATAACTGTCATGTCAAAATTTAGAAAATGCTAGGGGTCATTTGACCTTTTTAAGACATTTAAGTGATTTTCTAGCCATTTAATGATCGTAATTCAAATTTGAACTACATGTACATGCAACAGCTCACCATAACAGTTTGAAAAATCATATTTGTGTACTTGTGTGTGAATTAATTCCATGTGCAGTAAATAGGAAGGAATTTCCAAACATATTAGTGTCACGGCTTGGACAAAACATGGAGTGCATGCCATGGCATTTAAATTCCAAAAAAATAAAAAATGATCAGAAATACATGAGTGCTTGCTTGATGTAGTGGCATGCCACGAAGATGCCATGGTAAAAAAATTGGCATGTTTGACGAAAGTTTCAACACACACACTTCACAAACCAGAGCTACTCACTAGAAGGCCCGTGGTTCCGAGAGGGAAAATGCATGTTTGATGACGAACCGATGATAGATTCCACTTATGGCCTTCAAATATTTTTAACAGTTAACATGCACCAATAAAACTGACATGTCAAAATTTGGAAATTTTTAGGGGTCATTTGTACTTTTTAAGACATTTAAGTGATTTTCTTCTTCTTTTCTTTCACTCCAGCCTCAATACTCCATTGCACCATCCATGTGAAGCTTGATAGATCTCATTTGCAACATCTTCAAGAAGTTTTGCCCACACTATCAGCGCCTCTTTTATTTCCTCCTTGATCCGCAAAATCAACAAGCCCATGATCCAATAGCATATCAGCCAGATTAATGTCAGTGGGTCTGCATAAGTTTTGTTTTCAAAACTATCATTGTTTCTGCACTTCCAAAGAGCCCATAAAACAACAAATAAGCTAACCAAACCAATTTTTTGTTTTCCTTATGAAAACTTTTGAGCCAGCCCTCCAAGCAAACATTCAAGGAGTCTGGTGTCGCCTTCCCCAACATACGGGTCACATATAACCTTGACAGTTATAAAGTTAGTTAGAGCATCTAAACCCATACCTCTCAAACCCGCCTCATACGCCCAGGCGGGACGCCCAGTCACTGACCGATCATGATTTTTTGACTAGACGGGCCTCTCGAACGACCCTCAAACGCTTGGGCTGACCGGCACCCCCTATATCCAGCCCAAATATGGGGCAGATATGGGGGAGCCCGGGCACGCCTGCCACATCAGACTGACAAAGGGGTCCTAGTCTAAAACACCCTCAAACCTGGCGGTCCGAAGCTCGTCTCCTCCATCGGATAGGTGGAGCCTTGTGGCACAGCTCGGGCAGGCCGCGTAGTCCATTTGAAAGGATTGAGAAGAGGTGTCTAGAGGGGGGATTACACCCTCAACAAATAAAGTTGACGGTTTTTAAGTTTTTCAAGTTGAGGTGGTAGATTATCACAATTTCAAGCATACACAATACAATTCAAGCAAACATGCAAAGAGTATATGAGCAGCAGAAAGTAAAGCATGCAATTTGCAAGAAAGTAAAGGGATGGGATAGGAGTGTGCAAACGCAATTGGAGACAGGGAGATTTTTGGCATGGTTCCGATAGGTGGTGCAATCGTACCTCCACGTTGGTGGAGACTTCAACCCACAAAGGGTAAAGGTTGTGCGAGTCCATGGAGGGCTCCACCCACGAAGGGTCCACGAAGAAGCAACCTTTTCTATCCCACCATGCCCATCGCCCATGAAGGACTTGCCTCACTAGGGTAGATCTTCATGAAGTAGGCGATCTCCTTGCCTTACAAACTCCTTGGTTCAACTCCACAATCTTGACAGAGGCTCCCAAGTGACAACTAACCAATCTAGGAGACACCACTCTCCAAAAGGTAATAGATGGTGTGTTGATGATGAACTCCTTGCTCTTGTGCTTCAAATGATAGTCTCACCAACACTTCATTCTCTCACACAGATTTGGCTATGGTGGGAAGATGATTTGAGTGGAAAGCAACTTGGGGAAGGCTAGAGATCAAGATTCTTGTGGTTGGATTGAATATCTTGGTCTCAACACATGAGTAGGTGGTTCTCTCTCAGAAAATGAATGCCGGAAATGTAGGCACGTTCTAATGGCTCTCCTAACGAATGAAGAATGGGTGGAGGGGTATATATAGCCTCCATACAAAATCAAGCCATTACACATAGATTCCCAAACTCGGTGGGACCGAATTGTAAAACTCGGTCAGACCGATTCGGGTCAAAATATGAAAGTTAGAGTTTTCGGTGGGACTGACAAGGTCAACTCGGTGGGACCGATGTGCAAGGGTTAGGGTAAAACCTCAACTCGGTTTGACCGATTACTCAATCTCGGTGAGACCGGTTTTTGTAATAAACAAACTAAGTATTGGTCAAGCAAACTCGGTGGGACCGACTAAACAAACTCGGTTAGACCGAAAATGTTACAATAGATCACAGAGAATTTGCAAGCCCATTAGTGAGACCGAACTAATTAGGGTTTGGCAGTGGCTGTGTCAAATGAAACTCGGTGGCGCCGGATAGATCAAATCGGTGGGGCCGAGTTTGACATTTAGGTTTAGGACATATGTGGATATGAGAAAGTGACTGAAGATTTTGGAGCATATTACTAAGCACTTTGAGCAAGCAAGCCATTAAGCAACACGTCATCCCCTTTTAATAGTATTGGCTTTCCTATCGACTCACTTTGATCTTGGATCACAAAAATGAAAATGTAGAGTCTTGAGATTTTGCAAATATTTGTCCTTAGCATCTTGAAGGGGTTCCACATCCTCTTGTCCATGTCCATGCCACTCCAATGTTGAACTTATCTGAAATACACTAGGTAGAAATATCAGTCCAACAAGAGATATGTTGACATAAATTACCAAAATCGCCCAGGGAGCACTTGTGCTTTCAGTCTCCCCCTTTTTGGTAATTGATGACAACACACATCAAAGCTTTAGATAAAGATATAAGGAAATAGCAAGTAAAGCTTTGCAAAGACATGCAACATGCATTAGCTCCCCCTACATGTATGCAATCATGTGATCATAGATCGTAAGAGTATTAGAATGCATAACCACGACAGAGCAAGCAATGAGTTACATGTGTATTGGCTATATGCATTTGAGCAACTGATGTAGAAGCTGGAATTATACCTTCATGTTCACGAGTCTCTCTTGCAAACAATATGTACACCACCAAGAGGTCTTCATGCACATGAGTGTGATGCATATACTTACCTTGTGGTCTTGAGCTAGCTTTGAAGAAGATGTACCTGGATAAACAAGGTTACATAACACAAGAACATCTACTAGATAGAGCAAGAACTGAAGAACACAAGAATACCAAGACTGGGATGACATGTAGAGAGTGAGCACTAGGTACTCTATTTGGTTATTGACATGTCCCCAAGAATAAAGATATGTAATGAATTCCAAGAATTTTCTTCCCTTAGGAGTCTTTCTCCCCCTGAATCTGACATGGGATAATGGGAGCAGATAGGGTAATAGAAAATCAGAGCAAACAAGAAAATCAGAGCAAGATAAAATAATAGCATGTACTATCATGTCTTTCCCCTCTTGAAGACATGAGGCAACTTTCCTCTTAAGAACAGAAGCATCCGGAGAAGCTTTAGGAGTGCATTCTCTCTTATGTGATAAGCTTTGATGTGCTCTCTCTCCCCCCTTTGACATCAATTTCCAAGAAAGGACTTCTGGAGCATGAGTCAAGCAGGTTTGGTCCTGGAGTTACATTACAAAGCCATATGTAATATATGATGCTAGTAGAGGACAAGTTACAAAGATTGGAGCTGGAACAAAGATGCAGGATGCAAGTGACACAGATTTTGTCTCAAGACTGAAATCGGTAGCACCGAGTGGTTATAATCGGTGGCACTGAGTTGATTCGGTTCAGCCGAAGTAATCAATCCAGTGAGACCAAGTTCAAACCAGAGAGTAAATTCTTGTCACCTCAGCTCACTTAGGAAAATAAGATCTCACAAGGAAATGCAAGGAATTAACTGAAGGATTCACAATGAATTGGATGCGGGGAAATGCAGAAAATGACAGAGAAAGGAAAAGAAATCTTGATGAAGTTTTTTTTGAAAGGGGAACAAGCATGCAAGAGACAAATGCAAGAGCACAAAGAAACAGCAGAGAACTTCATCTAGAAATGGTCGGTGACAAAGTCACCTATGTTAGAGTATATTGACTTAGGAGTCAAGTGAAGACACTTGATCATAGATCATACTCATCGTTTAAGCTCAGAATGGGGTTGCCATTTTTTGTTTAAGCATATTGATGTATTCACATCTTGTTGAGTTGCCTTGACCCATGTCTTGGGGTAAAGCTTCTCTAAGACAGAATGACATACCTTGGGTGGTGGTGTTGAACTTGATCATGTAGTTGAACTTGTGTAGGGTGCTAAATTTGAAGTAGATCCTCAAGAATTGGGAGCACCACTTGTAGTTGAAGTTGATCTTCCTACATGGGTTAGTCTTGCAAGGAAGAGCACTTGTGTATCCAAAGTGACAAACTTGAAATTTGATACCAATTTAAATTGAATACCAATTGAAAGTTGATATAAGGAATTTTTCAAAGGATATATTGAAGAGATTTGTGCTTCCTTATCTTCATCCACCATTTTTTAGAGACTTGGAGATGTAGAGATTGCTTATAATGTAATTGAGTTGCAATCTCATAGAGTTGGGCTTGTCCAAGTACCTACAAGGGTTAGATAGCATGCAAGAGTACAAGAATATCAGAGACATATGATCATCATCATAAGTGAATGGTCAAGGATTAGTCATAGTAAGGCTCATGCCTTGCATGCAACCACATGGAGTTTCTACTTCAAATTTGAGGCATCAATGATGTTCAATTCACCTCTCAACCTACAAAACACTTTCTCATCAAGTGGTTTAGTGAATATATCCACCAATTTCTTATCGATACGAACAAGCTTAAGTTTGATGTCTCCCTTAGCAACATGATCTCGAATAAAATGGTGACGAACTTCAATATGCTTAGTTCGAGAATCTTGCACGGATTATGAGCAATCTTAATAGCACTCTCATTGTCGCAAAGCAATGGAACATGTTTCACATATATCCCATAATCTTTAAGAGTTTCGGTCATCCAAAGTAATTGAGCACAACATGAACTGGTGGCAATGTATTCCGCTTCGGCGGTCGATAAGGATACCGAGTTTTGTTTCTTGGAGGACCAAGCCACAAGAGATCTACCAAGAAATTGACAAGTACTCGAAGTGGACTTTCTATCAACCTTGTCACCGGCATAGTCCGAATCAGAGTAGCCAACAAGATTAAAAGAAGACTGAGGGAGTCCTGGATTAAGGGGTCCTCGGACGGCCGGACTATGTAGCGTGGGCCGGATTGTTGGGCCGTGAAGATACAAGACAAAAGACTCTCTCCCGTGTCCGGATGGGACTCTCCTTGGCGTGGAATGCAAGCTTGACACCCGGATATGAAGTTTGCTTTCTCTGTAACCGACTTTGTACAACCCTAGCCCCCTCCGGTGTCTATATAACCGGAGGGCTTAGTCCATAGAGGCAATCATAATCATACAGGCTAGACTTCCAGGGTTTTAGCCATTACGATCTCGTGGTAGATCAACTCTTGTAATACTCATATTTATCAAGATCAATCAAGCAGGAAGTAGGGTATTACCTCCATAGAGAGGGCCCGAACCTGGGTAAACATCATGTCCCCCGTCTCCTGTTACCATCAACCTTAGACACACAGTTCAGTACCCCCTACCCGAGATCCGTCGGTTTTGACACCGACATTGGTGCTTTTATTGAGGGTTCTGCTGTGTCGTCACCAAAAGGTTTGATGGACCCGTCAATCATCTATGGCAATGCAGTCCAGGGGGAGGTTTTCCTTCCCGGACAGATCTTCGTATTCGGCCTCTTAGCACTGCGGGCCAACTCGCTTGGCCATCTAGAGCAGATTGACAACTACGCCCCTGGCCATCAGGTCAGATTTGGAAGCTTGAATTATGTTGCCAATATCCGCGGAGACTTGATCTTTGACGGATTCGAGCCCACGACAGCCGCTCCCTACCACCATGATGAACATGACCTATATCTGTCATCGGACCGTGCCCAGGAGATAGCGCCAGTAACTACTCTAGCCCTAGATCTGGAGCAGATTGTGTCGTCCGAATATGGGAAGCTCAACCCCGCCACGGAAGCCCAGACTCGGCGGCGTTAGAGCCGCACACAAATCCAACCTCGAGCAAGGTCTGTGTCACCGGAACCTCAGATTCGTCTCCGGCCATAGGTTCCGAACCGCGTGCATCCGCGCCCACCGAACCTGATCGGGCGCCGATTGTTGAATTCAGCTCCGCAGACATCTTCCGACACTCTCCTTTAGGCGATGTGCTAAACTCATTAAAAGCCCTCTCCTTATCAGGGGACTCTCAGCCGAACTATATCCGCTTTGGATTAGAAGCTGATGACGGAGAATTCCACTTCCCGGCCACCACCCACTTCATAGCCACTATCGAATACTTAACCAACATGCTCGATTATGTCTCCAAAGACATCGACGGTATGGATGACGATGCCGGAGAGGAGCAGGCACAAAAACCACCAGTTACAGGGCGCTGGACAACCACTTCCTCGTATAACATATACATGCACTAGTAGAAAAAAGGCCTATTGTCCCGGTTGGTGAGGGCCTTTAGTCCCGGTTCATGAACCGGGACTAAAGGGTCGGTACTAATGCCCTGACCCCTTTAGTCCCGGTTCAATCCAGAACCGGGACAGAAGGGCCTCCACGTGGCCTGTCCCCTGAGCCCAGGCAGGAGGGCCTTTGGTCCCGGTTGGTGGCACCAACCGGGACCAATAGGCATCCACGCGTCAGCGTTTATGTGGCTGTGGTTTTTGTTTTTTTTTGAAAGGGGGGGGGGTTGGGGGGTTTTGGGGGGTTAATTTAGGTGTTTCATATATTGTGCTATAGCTAGCTAATTAATAGAGAGAAGTGTCCTCTCTTTTGTCCGTGCTTGGTCGACGCTACGTACCATACATACATACGTATAGAGAGGACTAGCTAGACACGCTAGCTAGCTAGTAAGCAAACAGAAGATCGTCATGAACATATATGCATACAGAGAGAAGTGATATCGACCACCTCTCCTTCTCCGAGAGATTGGTCGAACAAACAAGTTCTCGTATATCTATCCGACACTACCGGCTACATATATACAATAATTATCTTTTACAAATATATAATATCCTAAAATACGGACGCGTGGTCCACATAGTATTCTCCGTCTTCAGCGATCACGTGGTCAAGAAAGAATGCCGCCAATTCCTCTTGAATTGCTCGCATGCGATCTGGTGCTAGGAGTTCATCCCGCATCCGAAACATCTAATTTTAAGAAGGGGGTCAATACATATATATATATATGAATGAATGAAACTCAACACAAATGATGGTAATAAAATAAAATTGTGAATATTGTTATTTACGCACTTCATATTGTTTGTCCGAGTAGCCCTGCTCACAGGTCGTGTGGCGGATGGACTCGCAAATGTAGTATCCACAGAAATCATTCCCTTGTTCCTGCCACAACCACTTTACAAGAAATAGAGGTCAATCAAACTGATAATTAGCAAGCATGCTAAATGGTATTGATGAAACTAGCGCTTGAATCACTAGGAGATGCCTGGAATATGCTACTATATAGTACTTACTTTCGGGTGCCTAAATTGCAGCTTCTTCGGTAGTCCCAGAGCTTTTTTGGTGAAAATAATGTTATCAGGGAGGGGGTATCGGTACCCCCCCCCCTCGTGTCAAAGTTTCTTCTTTCTCCTCTATTCCTTTCTTTCTTCTTCTCCTCTCATGTTGAAGTTATCGGGAGGGGTATATCGACGATGACAGAGGAGAAGATCGAAGAAAAAAAAGAAGAAGAAAAAGAGGATAAGAAGAAAGGAATAGAGGAGAAGAAGAAAAAATAGAATATTTTCAATTTTTTCTTCTTCTCCTCTATTGCTTTCTTCTTCTCCTCTTCTTTTTCTTCTTTTTTCCTCTGCTTATTTATTTCTCCTCTTCTTCCTCCCCTCTTCTTCTCCTTTCTTCCTCTTCTCTTTTCCTTTTTCTTCTCATTCTTTTTCTTCTTCTTCCTTCTTAAAAATACATGAAGTAGTATTGCTTGTTTTTTTTAAAATAATGTTCAAATAAAAATCTATGAACAGAAAACATATATATACACAGAGAACATATATACATTTTTATAAAAATGCAAAAAACAAAAAAATCTAAAAAAAAGACATATAAACAGATATACACATATACATATATACTCATACATATACACACATAATCAGGAAAAAAACTATATTTGCAAAAAAAAAGGGGGAAGAGGGGGGCGGTGCCGGCCCTGACCAAAGCGGCGCGGGGCGAGGTAGAGGCGACGGCGAGGCAGAGGCAGGGCGGCGACGGCGTCGGGACGGCGCGGCCGGGGTGGCCCGCGGCGACGGCGTCGGGGCGGCGCGGGGTGGCGACGGCGTCTGGGCTCGAGGGCGCGGCCGGCAACGGTGTGGGCTCGGGGGCACGGGCGACGGCGACGACGGCGGGGCAGCCTGGCGGCGTCGTCGGGGGGCAAATGCGCGATGAAACTGAAAATTTTCACAAGTGTTGTTTATATACACTGAGCATTAGTCCTGGTTGGTGGCACCAACCGGGACTAATGCCCCCCTTTAGTCCCGGTTGGTGGCACCAACCGGGACTAATGCCCCCCTTTAGTCCCGGTTGGTGCCACCAACCGGGACCAAAGGCCAATTTTCAGCAGCCCAAAGGGCGGGAAGCGGCGGCCTTTGGTCCCGGTTGGTGGCACCAACCGGGACTAAAGGGGGGCATTAGTCCCGGTTGGTGCCACCAACCGGGACCAAAGGCCTTGTGCTGCCCCGCGCCAAATGTTTAGTCCCACCTCGCTAGTTGAGAGGGAGCCGCACCAGTTTATAAGGTGCGGTGCGGCTCCCCTCTCGAGCTCCTCTCTAAAGCAGGCTTTCGGGCCTAACTCTGCCATCTGTGCCTGTGGGCCTACTGGGCCTTCCACGGGCCTGAATCCTGGCCCATAGGGTTTCTAGTCGTATTCAGGCCGTGGGGGCCCAGTAGGTGGCATTTTTTTTGTTTTTTTGTTTTATTTGTTGCTTTATTTAGTTTATTTTGGTTTTGGTTTATTTTTCTTTTGGTCTTTTGCTTTATTTTTTAATTCTTTTTGCTTTTAGTTTTAGAAAAATTATAAACTTTCTGTTAGTGCCATTAGTTTTCAAATCTGAAAACTCTTTTTTTGTTTTCTTTGTTGCTTTATTTATTTTATTTTGTTTCTACTTACAACAAAATACTTATTGTTGCTATTTTTATTTTTTTTTCAGTTTTTTGTTCTGTTTTCTGCATTATTTAGTTTTTGTTGTTTTTTGCTTTATTTTTTAATTCTTTTTGCTTTTAGTTTTAGAAAAATTATAAACTTTCTGTTAGTGCCATTAGTTTTCAAATCTGAAAACTCTTTTTTTGTTTCCTTTGTTGCTTTATTTATTTTATTTTGTTTCTACTTACAACAAAATACTTATTGTTGCTATTTTTATTTTTTTTCAGTTTTTTGTTCTGTTTTCTGCATTATTTATTTTTTGTTGTTTTTTGCTTTATTTTTTAATTCTTTTTGCTTTTAGTTTTAGAAAAATTATAAACTTTCTGTTAGTGCCATTAGTTTTCAAATTTGGAAACTCTTTTTTTGTTTTCTTTGTTGCTTTATTTATAAACCGGTGTGAGCGCCCTTCGGTTGGCGAGGTTTTAAAATTCATAGTTTTCAAATGAACTCTGAAAAAGTTGGCATAGCATGTGCATGTACAAAACGGACAATGGTATCATACTCGTCTGTTACAAAGTTGGCATGTTATCATCATAATAGTTGCGGGAGAAAGTCTTCACTTTTTCTTCGCTTGTGTCGTTTGCTTATTGCGCCGTAACCATGGATAATCTTCATCGTTTATCAGGATGCTTGGGTCAGCCTTGACTTTGAAGGGGGGAATTTCATGAAACTTTTCATACTCTTCAGACATGTCTGTCTTGCCCTCCACTCCCAGGATGTCCCTTTTTCCTGAAAGAACTATGTGGCGCTTTGGCTCATTGTATGATGTATTCGCTTCCTTATCTTTTCTTTTCCTCGGTCTGGTAGACATGTCCTTCACATAGATAACCTGTGCCACATCATTGGCTAGGACGAACGGTTCGTCAGTGTACCCAAGATTTTTCAGATCCACTGTGGTCATTCCGTACTGTGGGTCTACCTGTACCCCGCCTCCTGACAGATTGACCCACTTGCACTTAAACAAAGGGACCTTAAAATCTACTCCGTAGTCAAGTTCCCATATGTCTGCTATGTAACCATAATATGTGTCATTTCCATTGTCGGTTGCTGCATCAAAGCGGACACCGCTGTTTTGGTTGGTGCTCTTTTCATCTTGGTCAATCGTGTAAAATGTATTCCCATTTATCTCGTATCCTTTCCAAATCATTACAGTCGAAGATGGTCCCCTGGACAACAAGTACAGCTCATCACAAACAGTGTTGTCACCTCTGAGACGTGTTTCCAACCAACTGCTGAAAGTCCTGATGTGTTCACATGTAATCCAGTCGTCGCACTGCTCCGGGTGTTTGGAGCGCAGACTGTTCTTGTGTTCATCGACATACGGGGTCACCAAGGTAGAGTTCTGTAGAACTGTGTAGTGTGCTTGAGACCAAGAATATCCGTCCCTGCATATTATTGAGTCCCTTCCAAGCGTGCCTTTTCCAGTCAGTCTCCCCTCATACCGCGATTTAGGGAGACCTATCTTCTTAAGGCCAGGAATGAAGTCAACACAAAACCCGATGACATCCTCTGTTTGATGGCCCATGGAGATGCTTCCTTCTGGCCTAGCGCGGTTACGAACATATTTCTTTAGGACTCCCATGAACCTCTCAAAGGGGTACATATTGTGTAGAAATACGGGCCCCAGAATGACAATCTCGTCGACTAGATGAACTAGGACGTGCGTCATGATATTGAAGAAGGATGGTGGGAACACCAGCTCGAAACTGACAAGACATTGCGCCACATCACTCCTTAGCGTTGGTACGATTTCTGGATCGATCACCTTCTGAGATATTGCATTGAGGAATGCACATAGCTTCACAATGGCTAGTCGGACGTTTTCCGGTAGAAGCCCCCTCAATGCAACCGGAAGCAGTTGCGTCATAATCACGTGGCAGTCATGAGACTTTAGGTTCTGGAACTTTTTCTCTGGCATATTTATTATTCCCTTTATATTCGACGAGAAGCCAGTCGGGACCTTCATACTGAGCAGGCATTGAAAGAATATTTCTTTCTCTTCTTTCGTAAGAGCGTAGCTGGCAGGACCTTCATACTGCTTCGGAGGCATGCCCTCTTTTTCGTGCAAGCGTTGCAGGTCCTCTCGTGCCTCAGGTGTATCTTTTGTCTTCCCATACACGCCCAAGAAGCCTAGCAGGTTCACGCAAAGGTTCTTCGTCACGTGCATCACGTCGATCGAAGAGCGGACCTCTAGGTATTTCCAGTAGGGTAGGTCCCAAAATATAGATTTCTTCTTCCACATGGGTGCGTGATTCTCAGCGTCATTCGGAACAGCTAGTCCGCCGGGACCCTTTCCAAAGATTACGTGTAAATCATTGACCATAGCAAGTACGTGATCACCGGTACGCATGGCGGGCTTCTTCCGGTGATCTGCCTCGCCTTTGAAATGCTTGCCTTTCTTTCGACATTGATGGTTGGTCGGAAGAAATCGACGATGGCCCAGGTACACATTCTTCCTGCAGCTTGCCAGGTATATACTATCGGTGTCAAGTAAACAGTGCGTGCATGCGTGGTATCCCTTGTTTGTCTGTCCTGAAAGGTTACTGAGAGCGGGCCAATCGTTGATGGTCACGAACAGCAACGCCTTTAGGTTAAATTCCTCCTGTTTGTGCTCATCCCACGTACGTACACCGTTTCCATTCCACAGCTGTAAAAGTTCTTCAACTAATGGCCTTAGGTACACATCAATGTCGTTGCCGGGTTGCTTAGGGCCTTGGATGAGAACTGGCATCATAATGAACTTCCGCTTCATGCACATCCAAGGAGGAAGGTTATACATACATAGAGTCACGGGCCAGGTGCTGTGATTGCTGCTCTGCTCCCCGAAAGGATTAATGCCATCCGCGCTTAAAGCAAACCATACGTTCCTTGGGTCCTTTGCAAACTCATCCCAGTACTTTCTCTCAATTTTTCTCCACTGCGACCCGTCAGCGGGTGCTCTCAACTTCCCGTCTTTCTTACGGTCCTCACTGTGCCATCGCATCAACTTGGCATGCTCTCCGTTTCTGAACAGACGTTTCAACCGTGGTATTATAGGAGCATACCACATCACCTTCGCAGGAACCCTCTTCCTGGGAGGCTCGCCGTCAACATCACCAGGGTCATCTCGTCTGATCTTATACCGCAATGCACCGCATACCGGGCATGCGTTCAGATCCTTGTAGGCACCGCGGTAGAGGATGCAGTCATTAGGGCATGCATGTATCTTCTCAACCTCCAATCCTAGAGGGCATACGACCTTCTTTGCTGCGTATGTACTGTCGGGCAATTCGTTATCCTTTGGAAGCTTCTTCTTCATTATTTTTAGTAGCTTCTCAAATCCTTTATCAGGCACAGCATTCTCTGCCTTCCACTGCAGCAATTCGAGTACGGTACCGAGCTTTGTGTTGCCATCTTCGCAATTGGGGTACAACCCCTTTTTGTGATCCTCTAACATGCGATCGAACTTCAGCTTCTCCTTTTGACTTTCGCATTGTGTCCTTGCATCGACAATGACCCGGCGGAGATCATCATCATCGGGCACATCGTCTGGTTCCTCTTGATCTTCAGCAGCTTCGCCCGTTGCAGCACCATCGTGCACATCGTCTGGTGCATCTTGATGTTCAGTAGCATCACCGTATTCAGGGGGCACATAGTTGTCATCGTACTCTTCTTCCTCGCCGTCTTCCATCATAACCCCTATTTCTCCGTGCCTCGTCCAAACATTATAGTGTGGCATGAAACCCTTGTAAAGCAGGTGGGTGTGAAGGATTTTCCGGTCAGAGTAAGACTTCGTATTCCCACATATAGGGCATGGACAACACATAAAACCATTCTGCTTGTTTGCCTCAGCCACTTCGAGAAAATCATGCACGCCCTTAATGTACTCGGAGGTGTGTCTGTCACCGTACATCCATTGCCGGTTCATCTGCGTGCATTATATATAATTAAGTGTGTCAAAAATCATTACAGAACATCATGAATAGATAATTAAGTGACCAAATTAATAGAAGTTCATCATCACATAAAAACCAAAGTAGATACATAGTTCTCATCTAACAACATAAAGCTCTGCAGAGCATCTAAATTAATTAAACCATACATTGAAACTATGTAAAACATTTCAATGCGAAAACAAATGCGATCATAATCGCAACCAAGGTAACAACTGATCCAACGGCATAATGATACCAAGCCTCGGTATGAATGGCATATTTTCTAATCTTTCTCATCTTCAAGCGCATTGCATCCATCTTGATCTTGTGATCATCGACGACATCCGCAACATGCAACTCCAATATCATCTTCTCCTCCTTAAGTTTTTTTATTTTTTCCTTCAAGAAATTGTTTTCTTCTTCAACTAAATTTAACCTCTCGACAATAGGGTCGGTTGGAATTTCCGGTTCAACAACCTCCTAGATAAATAAAATCTATGTCACGTTGGTCGGCATAATTTTCATAAACAATAAATGAACCAATAGTTATGAAAAGATAATATATACCACATCCGAATCATAGACAGGACGAGGGCCGACGGGGGCGGATACCAAAACCATCGGCGCACTATATAAGATGCAATAATAAAAGTAAGAAAATAATACAAGTATCTATCTAAACAAACAAGTAATAATATTTTTCCTTTCAGAAAGAAGATAAGAACAAGAGGCTAACCACGGTGGTGCCGGCGATGAGATCGGCGCGGGTGATCGACGGCGGTGAAGACGGGGACGGGGCGTGACGGACCGCTAAACCTAGATAAATATTGAGGAAAATGGAGCTTGGCGGTCGAGCTTGGAGAGGAGAAACCTTAAGTAGTGTGGCTCGGGCATTCCATCGAACACCTTGTGTGCATAGTAGGTGAGCTAGAGCACCACCAAGCCCTCTCCCCCTCGCCAGAAAAAACAGAGCAGTGTGCTCTGCTCTAGCGCGAGGGGCTATATATAGGCACCACTATTGGTCCTGGTTGGTGGCATGAACCAGGACTAAAGGTAACCCTTTTGGTCCCGGTTCATGCCACCAACCGGGACCATCCCAGTTCATGCCACCAACCGGGACCAATAGTGGTGGGCCAGGAGCCAGGACCATTGGTCCCGGTTCGTCCCACCAACCGGGACCAAAAGGTCCGGATGAACCGGGACCAATGGCCCACGTGGCCCGGCCGCCCCCCTGGGCTCACGAACCAGGGCAAATAGCTCCATTGGTCCCGGTACTGGATTGAACCGGGACTAATGGGCTAAACTGGCCTGGACGAAAGCCATGTTTTCTACTAGTGATGGTGGATACACCCAAAGAGAACAACAGCGACAATGAAAAGGATTCAGTCGAGGATAAGCCTGCTGAGATACAGCCAAAGCACCGACGTCAGCGGTGCCGCTCTAGACCAGCCATGGAAAAAACAGCAATACCGGCACAGGAGAAAATAATACTCTGGAAGATGTCGTAGACAACGAAGACCCCATTGAACCAACTTCTGAACAGGATGAACGGGAGGATGGACGAGTCAGCCGTAATGAACAGGTTGTTAACCAAGACTCGAAGGATAGTGCTACCTCTTGAGCATGTGTTGGTTTTTCCCTTGAAGAGGAAAGGGTGATGCAGCAAAGTAGCGTAAGTATCTCCCTCAGTTTTTGAGAACCAAGGTATCAATCCAGTAGGAGGCTACACTCCAAGTCCCTCATACCTACACAAACAAACAAGAACCTTGCAAACAACGCGATAAACGGGTTCTCAATCCCTTCACGGCCACTTGTAAAAGTGAGATTTGATAGAGATAATAAGATAAATAAATATTTTTGGTATTTTTATGATATAGATTGGAAAGTAAAGATTGCAAAATAAAGTAGATCGAAAACTAGTATGATGGAAAATGGACCCGGGGGCCATAGGATTCACTAGTGGCTTCTCTCAAGATAGCATAAGTATTATGGTGGGTGAACAAATTACTGTCGAGCAATTGATACAAAAGTGCATAGTTATGAGAATATCTAGGCATGATCATGTATATAGGCATCAGATCCGCGACAAGTAGATCGAAACGATTCTGCATCTACTACTATTACTCCACACATCGATCGCTATCCAGCATGCATCTAGAGTATTATGTTCATAAGAACAGAGTAACGCATTAGGCAAGATGACATTATAAACCCCATCTTTTTATCCTCGATGGCAACATTACAATACGTGCCTTGCTGCCCCTGCTGTCACTGGGAAAGGACACCGCAAGATTGAACCCAAAGTTAAGCACTTCTCCCATTGCAAGAAAGATCAATCTAGTAGGCCAAACCAAACTGATAATTCGAAGAGACTTGCAAAGGTAACAAATCATACATAAAAGAATACAGAGGAGATTCAAATATTTTTCATAGATAATCTTGATCATAAACCCACAATTCATCGGATCTCGACAAACACACCGCAAAAAGAATTACATCGAATAGAACTTTGTATTGTGATCCAAAGAGAGAGAAGAAGCCATCTAGCTAATAACTATGGACTCGAAGGTCTGTGGTAAACTACTCACACTTTATCAGAGAGGCTATGGTGTTGATGTAGAAGCCCTCCGTGATCGATTCCCCCTCCGGCGGAGCGCTGGAAAAGGCCCCAAGATGGGATCTCACAGGTACAGAAGGTTGCGGTGGTGGAAATAGGGTTTCGTGGTGCTCCTGGATGTTTTCAGGGTACGTGAGTATATATAGGCGAAGGAAGTCGGTCAAGGGAGCCACGAGGGGCCCACGAGGGTGGGGGCGCGCCCACCCCCCTAGGGCGCGCCTCCCTCCCTCGTGGCCACCTTGTTTCTTTCTTGACATCCACTCCAAGTCTCATGTATTGCGTTTGTTCCAAAAATAGCTCTCCCGAAGGTTTCATTCCATTTGGCCTCCGTTTGATATTCCTTTTCTGTGAAACACTGAAACAGGCAAAAAACAACAATTTGGGTTGGGCCTCCGGTTAATAGGTTAGTCCCAAAAATAATATAAAAGTGTATAGTGAAGCCCATTAAACATCCAAAATAGGTAATATAATAGCATGGAACAATCAAAAATTATAGATACGTTGGAGACGTATCAGACAGTAATTATCTTCCACCCTCCGAGGATGAGGCGAGCCTTGGCGATGAAGACTTTATTTTGCCTGAGGAGCACATCGATCAGGAGCGCTTTAAGCGCCGGCTAATAGCCACTACAAGGAGCCTGAAAAAGAAGCAGCAGCAGCTTAAAGATGATCAAGATCTACTCAATGATAGATTGACCAATGTCCTGGCAGCCGAGGAATACGGCCTCGAGCGCCCAACCAGAAGTTACCCGAAGCGCAAATTGTTACCCCAATTCGATGACGAGGCGCTGGAGCCCATCCTACTAGCACGTAATGCGGCTGACCGACCACCACGTGGCCGGGACAAAGCGGAAACTCAAGCCGAACACCAACCCGCACTACCTCGCTGTAAAAATAGAGACACAACAGCTCGAGGATGTACATATGACCTACGACATGACCTGGAAAACAGAGCACGTCAGACCAGATCGATCTATGGATCGCGGGTGCATGCCGCGATGCATGACGATGGCCATCCGGTTGGACGTGACAAACATAACCACGCCCGGGCCGAAAACCGTAGACGAACTCCATCCGAGCTACGTCGCAACTTGGCCCGATATAGAGGCGTCGCACACCCCCTCTGCTTCACTGATGAAGTAATGGAACATGAATTCCCGAAAGGGTTTAAACCCATGAACATCGAATCGTATGATGGGACAATAGACCACGCGGTATGGATTGAGGATTTTCTCCTCCATATTCATGTGGCCCACGATGATGACCTTCACGCCAGCAAATACCTCCCGCTAAAACTCAAGGGACCTGCTCGGCAATGGTTGAACAGTTTGCCAGAAAACTCAATTGGCAGCTAGGAAGACTTGGAAGACGCCTTCCTGGACAACTTCCAGGGTACATATGTCCGACCTCCAGATGCCGACGACTTAAGTCACATAGTTCAACAGCCCGGGGAGTCAGCCAGGAAATTCTGGACTAGGTTCTTAACTAAAAAGAACCAGATCGTCGACTATCCAGATGCCGAAGCCCTAGTGGCCTTTAAACATAGCATCTGTGACGAATGGCTCGCCCGACACCTCGTCCAAGAAAAGCCGGAGTCTATGTCAGCCCTCACAACGCTTATGACCCGCTTCTGAGCGGGCGAGGATAGCTGGCTAGGCCGTAGCAATAACAATACAAGGGAACCGGGCACTTCTGAAGCCAGAAATAGCAACGGCAAACCCCGACGCAACAAACACAAGCGTTGAAGCAACGGAGACAACACCGAGGACACGTCTGTCAATGCCGGATTCAGTGGCTCTAAGTCCGGTCAGCGGAAAAGCCATATAAAAGAAACAATCCGTGCTCGTCCAGCTTGGACTGCATACTCGATCATCCATGTCAAATCCATGGCACTCCTAATAAACCAGCCAACCATGCCAACAGAGACTGTTGGGTTTTTAGATAGGCCGGCAAGTTAAATGCCAAGAATAAGGAGAAGGGTTCGCAAAGCGAGGACGATGACGAGGAGCCCTGGCCACCGAACACGGGGGGACAGAAAAAGTCCCCCCCACCCAAGTTAAAATGGTGAACATGATATACGCTACCCATATCCCTAAGAGGGAGCGCAAGCGCGCGCTCAGGGACATCTACACGATGGAGCCAGTCGCCCCAAAGTTCAACCCATGGTCGTCCTGTCTGATCACCTTTGATCATAGGGACCATCCGACCAGTATCCGTCATGGCGGTTCAGCCGCACTGGTCCTCCACCCAATCATTGATGGATTCCATCTTACACGAGTCCTCATGGACGGTGGCAGTAGCCTGAACCTGGTCTATCAGGATACAGTGTGCAAAATGGGTATTGATCCCTCAAGAATCAAGCCCACAAAAATCACCTTTAAAGGAGTCATACCTGGTGTAGAGGGCCGCTGTACGGGCTACATCACACTGGAGGTGGTATTCGGATCACCAGATAACTTCCTAAGCGAAGAGTTGATCTTCAATATCGTCCCCTTCCTCAGTGGCTATCATGCACTGCTCGGACAAACCGCATTCGCTCGATTCAATGCGGTGCCACACTATGCTTACCTCAAACTTAAGATGCCCGGACCACGCGGTGTCATAACAGTCAATGGAAACACAGAGCGCTCCCTCCATATTGAGGAGCACACCGCCGCTCTGGCAGCGGAGGTACTGAACGGCCTTATCAAGCAGAACTTTAATTTAGTGGCAAGCTCCCGAACACTATCAAAGGAGTCTGGACTACTCTGCAGCAGAATAGTCCAGCTTGTCAAGAGCTCCATAGCAATTTGGCCTCCATCTCAATCCCGACCAAACGGCAGCGTACGTACCGCGCTTTCATAACTACGCACTCAAAATACCATGGGAATAGACGGAGGCGTAATGTTATTGTGGCCCATCAAACGGCTCGCACACATACCTTTTCCTATTCCTTCTTATCATCTTTGTGTCTTTTTTACAAGCCCCTCTAGACGGCCCGGTCATCAGTCCTTTCGAAGGATATATACATACCAAGGCAGGAAGCAGTATGGACATATGGGGGAATCTCTAGATGTTTTCTCGATGATCATTCTACCTGCCTTCGGGACCCGCACGCAGCTCCCCCCTGGTCTTGGCAGGTTAAAACGGTCATATTGTTTATCGCACTAATTGTACAAATACGCTTTGATGTATTAATCAAATTACAATAAAAATAGTTTGCGGCCCAATTTATGTGGCATTAACTTGCTTTTTCATTTTATTTCGTTATTCTTATCGATTGCAAACGTACACTCTGGTATGACTTAATTCACCAGGGGCTTCATTACGCCCCATAATATGGCAACAAAGTCCGAACACTTTTTTACAGTATAGTTTGGCACCCCAAACTTTAGCATTATATGCATCGGCTCTGAATCATGTCTTCGGTCAATAGATGGGTTGCCCGACTCCCGTACTTACTACCTTACGTTCCGCTATATCGGCTAGGGTAGTAAAGGGAGAACTACTGCGATTGTCTCCTGGTTTATCTGGATGAGCACCTTAGTAGAGAAAGCCAAAATTGGGTGTCATGATGCGGCGTGAGCCGGTCAGCTGTTCGACAGGTTACAAATCTTTTGCAATTTTTTCCGCATTGTGCAATGAGTCGGTTTTTATGCGATTAGTTGTTTACAATACCCCAAGTTCGAACTTACGAATACTAGGGGCTGAGCCTAAATTTCTATTTGTCAAACTCCTATGGCTAAGTGAGGGTGATAAATCCACATAGTCTGATTGCCTGGTTCGTTGCGCTAAACACCTCCTTTAAGGACCAGACTCTGGGATAAAGAGTGTTTAGATTCATCCCAAACACCCCCGTACTACCTACGTGGGGGCTGAAGCCGACGGTGGCCAACTCTCAGATTTAACAAAACGGCCGCACAGGAGGTAAAATTTTAAATAACAGGCATTATATTACAGAGCAGTTCTGTTTCATAATACAGGAAGGGACAATACGAATGACTTCATTCAAAGATAATGTCTTTTGAACACTGCCCCTCTACAATGCGGGATCCCTTCAGGACATCTTCAAAATATTGCTCGGGCATGCGGTGCTCCTTGCCCGCGGGCGGTCCCTCGGTCGCAAGCTTGACAGCGTCCATCTTCGCCCACTGTATCTTGACTCGGGCGAAGGCCATTCGCGCGCCTTCGTTGCAGACCGACCGCTTGATGGCATCAAGCCGAGGGCAGGCATTGACCAGCCGCTTCACGAGCCCGAAGTAGCTGCTGGGTATGGCTTAGATAGGCCATAGCCGGATTATTAAATCCTTCATGGCTAGTTCGGCCACCCTATGCAGCTCGACCAGATGTTTTAGCTGATCGCTAAAGGACACCAGATGTTCTGGCGCAAGGTATTGCGACCAGAACAACTTCTTTGTGGAGCTCCCCTCTTCGGCTTGAAAGAACTCTGCAGCGTCTGAAACACTACGTGGCAGATCCGCAAACGCCCCTAGATAACTCCAAATCCGGGTCAGTAAGAGGAACCTTTTCTTCACATATTTTCTCTGCATAATAAAGGCCTTACCCGCCGCGATTTTTCTGGCCTCCTGGATTTCCTGGAGGGCGCCCTGGGTTTCAACCGGGGTATCGTGTGCGCTTTGGCGGGCCTTGGCAAGTTCGGACTCTTGATCCTCAATGTTGCAATCCAAGGATTCACATTTCTTCACGGCATCCTGGAGCTCCTGCTGGACCTCACCGACCCTGGCCTCATGCTTTTCACGGGCGGCTTGTACCTTGGCCGCTCTCTCCTCGGCCTAGGCCAGCCTTCTTGAGGGTCTCCACCTCGGTCGCCGCTCCTAATAAATATCATGGCACTTTAATCAGCACAAATCATTCATCCTTCCTGAATATCAACAAGGTTATTGCATACATTGATTATCTTCCAGCTATTTCTTCACACGGTCGATCTCTTCCTCGGTCCGCTCCAGACCCTGCTTTAGTCCGGAGACATAAGCAGCATGTGAGGTCGCAGCCAGCAACGACGCCTGCTTATTCATATAGACATATTAGGTTAGTCTCCTGTGAAAATTATTTGATCCTCTGTTTGGCTTTTCTTTACAAACACCGGACAGAGTCTCAGGGGTTACTGTCTATACTATGACATTCTTTTTATATAATTGTATCGCTCACCTCAAAACCTGTTAGAAGGCTGGTACAGGCATCGGTCAGTCCGCTCTTAACGGACCGCACCCTCTCAACCACCATACCCATAAGGATACGATGTTCTGCAACAATGGAAGCGCCTTGCAGTGCTTCCAGCAAATTATCCGGTGCCTCTGGATGGACAGAGGTCACCGGTGGAATAGGCGCACCTCCTTATTTTGAAAGAGGCTGCTTGCCTGATTCTGGAATTGTATTTGGCTGGGGGACGAATTGGATATGGCTCCTATTTCCAGTACCCATGGGGATTTGCTCCCCCATGTGTCCGGTGGCCAAGGTTTCACCCTCTGATGCCGCCTTGACGGCCTCCTGCGCCTCTCCCTTGCTTGGGGTGCTTTGGGACAACACCTCGGTGTCATCCATGGCCTTGGGAGAGGGAGCCGCTGGAAGGGACCCGTTGTCCATCACCTTCGGGTCCAGCGAATTCCCCGTTGATGAGGATCGCTGGATGACGGAACGAGCCGGGCTGCAGCATATGATTTGACATGTTAAAACCGCGAAGGAAAAGGGCCGGACATGTGAGTGTATCTTCGAGTACTTACGATTCGTCCAGGGGCTTATCCCTGGGGCGCCATTCCGAGCTGTTGTCGGTGTCTGTTGTGGAGTGATCCGGGAGGGAAGCCTTCCCCTTCTTCGACGCTTCGGCCTCCAGACGCGTGGAGGCCGTCTGTCGGTGTCAAAACCGGCGGATCTCGGGTAGGGGGTCCCGAACAGTGCGTCTAGGCGGATGGTAACAGGAGACGAGGGACACGATGTTTTACCCAGGTTCGGGCCCTCTTGATGGAGGTAAAACCCTACGTCCTGCTTGATTAATATTGATGATGTGTGTTACAAGAGTGGATCTACCACGAGATCAAGGAGGCTAAACCCTAGAAGCTAGCCTATGGTATGATTGTTGTTCGTCCTATGGACTAAAGCCATCCGATTTATATAGACACCGGAGAGGGCTAGGGTTACATAGAGTCGGTTACAAGGGTAGGAGATCTACATATCCGTATCGCCAAGCTTGCCTTCCACGCCAAGGAAAGTCCCATCCGGACACGGGACGAAGTCTTCAATCTTGTATCTTCATAATCTTAGAGTCCGGCCGATGATGATAGTTCGGCTATCCGGTCACCCCCTAGTCCAGGACTCCCTCAGTAGCCCCTGAACCAGGCTTCAATGACGACGAGTCCGGCGCGCATATTGTCTTCGGCATTGCAAGGCGGGTTCCTCCTCCGAATAATTTATAGAAGATTGTGAACACCGGGATAGTGTCCAGCTCTGCAAAAATAAATTCACGTACCACCGTAGGGAGAATAATATTACACCAATTCAATCTGCCACGCATTTTGTGGCGTGACATCACACCACTACCAAGCCTTTACTTGAATTGTTTTTATTGCACCACCTCAGCGCGTTTAGCGAAGCGGTTTCCTTGGCACGTCTTGTCGAAGCAGAGATCGTGTTCCCCTTATTCCAGGATTCCCATCAATACAGACGTGGGTAACCCAACTACGCCATTGATTGCGGTGCTTGGGAGATAAGTGAGTTTTACTAGGCCGGTGGGGACACATGTTTTTGTCCGCCCATATAAGGGGATAAAGATCCAACCCTTTTACCTGCGCCTTCTTCCTCCTTGGCTTATCCATCTCCGCGAACTCAAGCTCCAGCGCCCAAGTCTGCACTTCTCACCTCAACCTTCACCAACTATGTCCGGAGCAGGAGGCAAGTGGATGGCCTCCTCCGTCACGGAGGGGCAGATCCAGAAGCTGCGCGACGCCGGATATTTGTCCAGCAACATCGCGCACCGGCTCCCCGAAGAGGGAAAGCTCATCCCCACCCCCAGGCCCCATGAGAGGGTAGTATTTCTTCCCCATTTCCTCCGCGGACTGGGCTTCCCACTCCATCCCTTTGTCCGGGGGCTCATGTTCTACCACGGCCTAGATTTCCATGATCTGGCCCCGAATTTCATCCTCAACATCTCGGCGTTCATCGTCGTGTGCGAGGCCTTCCTCTGCATCCAGCCTCACTTCGGTTTGTGGCTCAAGACCTTCAGCGTTAAGCCGAAGGTTGTGAAGGGCAGCCAAGCGGAGTGCGGAGGCGCCATGGTGGGCAGAATGTCCCACGTTACTTGGCTGGAGGGCACTTTCGTGGAAACCATTAAGGGGTGGCAATCGGGGTGGTTCTACATCACCGAGCCGCGTGACCCTGAATGGGCAGCAGCCCCCGAATTAAGATCCGGCATCCCTACACGACTCACCTCCTGGAAAGAGAGTGGCCGGATCTGGGGGGATTCGGAGGAGCAGACCGGACTCCAAGCCTGTATCCAAAAGCTGGTGGACAAGAAGCTCAAGCTTGTCAACATAGTCCAGGTCATGCTCATCCGCCGGATTCTCCCGTGCCAACGACGGGGTTTCTACATGTGGGAGTTCGATCCGGCGCAGCACCAGACTCTGAGCGGGCACTTCGACACTACGTACGAAGATGTCTGGAAGGTGCTGTTCAAGGGCGCCGAGGCTCCCGCATCCGCTACCGAAGATCGCGGATTCAGCTCGCAGCGGCCGGCTGACGAGGTAAGTGATTTTGTCCTTTACGGAACACTCGTTTTCCATAGTTTGACTCTATGCAGGATCTAAACTCCCTTTACCTTTAACAGGACTGGCTGGCGAAGGCTGAATAGACTATCTGTCCGGCCCCAGTGCCAGAGGACCCAGCGGACGCCCGTCTAACGGGGCTGCTGGCTCCGGCACCCACGTGGTGCCGGAGAAGAAGGCCAAGAAGAAGGCCACGGGGACTCGGAAGAGTTCCCGTTTTCAGGTCCTATCGGATAACGACTCCGAGGCCGACTCCTCTCACCAAGGTGAGGAGGAGAAGAAGAAAGCCTCTCCCACAGTGGGGGGAGAGAAGAAAAGGAAGGCCTTCCCAACGAGGGAGGCCGAAGGGTCCAAGAAGGGAAAAACTCTTCCCCTGGACTGCTCTGCCAACGCTAGTGACGATGACGAGGACTGGCCTCCAAGGGCCAAGCCCCTGGAGAGTTTGTGAGTATCCGGACTCCCGAATAACTTCATGGATTTTATTTTTTGCCACACAATGTCTTTCTAATGCCGCATACAACCCTGCAGTCCGCCCAAGGACGATCTTCCCGCTTCGTCGAGCGGGTCCTTAGGTGCGTCGGATATGGATTCTCTTCCGACCGCCTCCACCTCCTGTGACACGGACGATGCCGAGGTGGGATCCCTGGAAGGGACCCGCCAGGAGGAGGAGGCCTCGGAGGTGTCGCAGGACAACCTCCCGGACTTTGCACCGGACTCGGCTCCGGATCCCATAGTGGCTCCGGAGTCTCGCGGGCGGCCCCTTCGTAAGAAGGGCAAGACCGTGACGCCGGTAGCCTCTGCCCAACCGGAGGTGCTGGATAGCTTGCTGGAGGCGCTCAATGGCGCCTCCATCAAAGAGGAACACCGCACTGTTATGAGTGCGGTGATTCAGAAGGTGCAGCTCGCCAAGAGCGGGCTGACCGAAGCCTGCAGCAACCTTCTAACAGGCTTTGAGGTAAGAATTTTGATATATGTAAAATAGTACTGCATAGACAGTAGCGCCTGATGCTCGGTTCGGTGTTCGGAAAGAAAAGCCAGACTGAGGATCTAAGAAGATATACGCAGGAGTCATAAAAAATATGTCAATATGGGATTACGGGCTGCGCTGATGACCTTTGCCGCACTGACTGCGGAGGTCAATACTTTGAAGGAAAGCCTCGAGCGTTCCGAGAAGGAGCTCGGCCGTGCCAAGAAGTAGCTCGAGGACAAGGGAGGTGAGTAACACCTTATTAAAATTGTACCTTACAGAAAAGGATTTTGGTTGCAAAAAGAATGACAAGGATAACATGGGTATTGCAGGGGCCACTAACGAGGTGGCGACCCTGAAAGAGGCGGTGGCCACGGCCGAACGCAATGCGGCCGCGGAGCGCACCGAGCGAGAGAAGCAGGAGGTGCGGGTGGCGGAGGTACATCAAGAGCTCCAGGATCTCGTGAAAAAACATGAGAGCCTGGAGCATGACTCGAAGACTCGAGAGTCTGAGCTTGCAATGGCTCTTGAGAGTGCCAAAGCTGCTAAGGCTGAAGCCTACAAGGCCCTCCAAGAAATCTAGGAACTGAAGAAAATAGCGGCAGGTAAGGCATTTTCATGCAAAGTAAGCATGTGAGTGTTAATTACCTGTTGCTTACCCGAATTCGGAGCTCTCCAGGAGCGTTCGCAGATCTTCCTCACAGCGTGTCTGATGCTGCCACGTTCTACCGGGCCGAGGAGGGGAGCTCAACAGAGAAGGTCTTCTGGTCTCAGTATGCTGAGGCCGGACATTCGGTGCCCCTTAGCGACCAGCTGAAGCAGCTGGTCGAGCTCCACAAGGCGGCCGAACAAGCCATGAAGGGCCTCATAATTCGGTTGTGGCCTAAGGAGGCCATGCCTGGGAGCTACTTCGGCCTGGTGCAGCGGCTGGTGGATGCGTGCCCGTGGGTTGATGTCATCAAGCACTCCGCCTGTATTGAAGGTGCCCGTCGGGCCCTTGCCCGCTCAAAGGTGCACTGGGGCAAGATGGATGCCCAAAAGCTCGTGACGGACCCGCCACCAGAGGGCAAGGAGCATCGCACACCCGAGATGTATTATAAGAGTGTGCTCAAGGGCGCCCGCACAATTGTGGGTGAGTACTCCAAAGATGTAATATTTGAGTAGACTCACATTTTGTTATCCTGTGCGCTGAAAACTTAGTTCATTTGCGCTAAGCAACGTATTTTAATTTAAAATATTACCTTCTGTGCGGCTTTTTATCAAATCTGAGAGATGGCAAGTCGTCGGCTTTAGCCCCCATGCCACGAGTGCTGGGGTGTTCGGGATAAATTTGAGCACTCTTGTTCCCATATTTGGGTCCATCTACGGAGGCGCTCAACATAACGAACAAGGCAACCGGACTTATAGTGCTTGAACACTCTCACTTAGCCATAGAATTCTATAATTTTAAATTTTGGCGAAGCCCCTAGTCTTCGGAAGGCCGAATTTGGGGCGCTATCCACGCCTGGGCCGGACTAAGTCGGCTCCTCGCTCTAAGCGGCATAAGTCTTTAAGGACTCGCAAAAAACCTCTTGAACAGCGACCAGCTCTCACCTCATCATGACTGTCAGTTTTAGCTTTCTCCACTGAGGCGTTAACCCAGCTCAACTGGGGCGCAATTGCAGTGGTTCTCCCAGTGCTACCTTAGCCGATACAACGGAACGTAAGGTACCAAAACATGGGAGCCGGGCAAACCCAACTATTGACCCAAGACATGATTCGGAGCCGATGCATATAATGCTATAAGTTCAGGGTGCCGCACTTGTGAAAGTGTTTGGACTTATCACACCATGATGCGGGAAATGTAAGCCCCTGGTGTATTTAGTCGTACAAAAATGTACGGATGCAACATGTCATAGAGGAACATATGTATAAGAAAGAAATGCAGTTGGAAGAAAAAAGGTGCTGCATTACTTTATTCAAGAAAAACTGCTATAAGTGCAGAATGATACAAATGGTGCGATAAGCAAGGGATGGGACTGTTAAACATGTCCCCCTCCAGGGGTAGGCTGCGGAATGGTGCATAAAACAGATTTAATGCTCGTAATGGAGACCACCTGGATATTCGTTGTAGCCTTTCTCCTTCCCTGGCTGTTGCATCGTGAGTTCGGCATGTCTGCTGCCGGACAGGGCCTCTAACGAATGGAGTCCTGGTGGTTGCACATACGTGCCTTGGAAGTTATCGAGGAATGCGGCTTCTAGGTCTTCCCAACTCCCAATTTACTCTGCTGGCAAGTTGTTAAGCCAATGTTAAGCTTGAGGGGGAGATATTTGATGGCATGAAGATCGTCACCGCGGGCCATGTGGATGTGAAGGAGATAGTCTTCGATCCAAACCGTGGGGTCTGTTGTGCCATCGTAAGATTCAATATTCACGGTTTTAAACCCTTCGGGGATTTGATGATCCATTACTTCATTTGTGAAGCATAGTGGGTGTGCGGCGCCTCTGTACTGGGCGATATCACGACGGAGCTCAAAAGAGCTTTGTCTGTTTTGTTCGGCCCGGCCGGACTTACTATGTCCGGCGCGACGGTTGTCGTCATGTATCATGGGGCGCCCACGCGATCCATAGATCGATCTTGATTGTCTTGCCCTATCCTCCAATATATCTCGCAAGTCCGAAGCGTTCCCCTGTGGCCTTGTGCTTTTCGAGCGATGCCGGGGTACGGGTCTAGTGAAGGCCCTAGAGGCCTCTCTGTCGCGACCACGGGGTGGTCGATCAGCCGTATTGTCTCCTGGTGATGCGGGTTCATACACCTCCTCCTCTAATCGGGGGAGCAGCTTGCGTTTAGGGTAGCTTTTGGAGGGGCGTTCGAGCTCATGCTCTTCGGCCGCGAGGACTTCAGTCCATCTGTCAGCTAGCAGATCTTGATCAGCTCTAAGCTGTTGCTGCTTTTTCTTGAGGCTGTTCGCCGTGGCCATAAGCCTGTATTTAAAACGCTCTTGTTCGACGGGATCCTCAGGCACGACGAATTCATCATCATCGAGGCTTGCCTCGTCCCCGGAGGGAGGCATATAATCCTCTACCTCTTCTTCTGCCGCTCTCTCATGAGGGCTGGCGTCTTCGTCCTCCTGCGCTGGATCTTGCTGGAGTGGGTTGTCTTCGGCACTGTCCGGTGTATTATTATCTCTGGTGCCGGAATCTTCATTCCTGCTGTGGCGGGATTTAGAGTGGCGCCACTGACGCCGACGCTTGGGCTGTTTGTTGGAGGGGTCATCCTCCGTTGTTCCTTCGCCATTCCCATCCTTTGGGATATCCACCATGTATATGTCATATAATGAGGTGGCTTTCCAGTGCCCGGTGGGCGCTAGTTCTTGGTCGTCTCCGGCATCGTCGTCCATACCGTTGATGTCTTCGGAGTCATAGTCTAGCATGTCGGTTAGATCGTCGACAATGGCTACCAAGTGGGTGGTGGGTGGGCTTTAAATTTCTTCGTTGTCCGCATCCCAACCGTCCTGACCGCAGTCCGGCCAGGGCTCCCCTGATAACGAGAGATACTTTAGCAAACTCAAGATGCCGCTGAAAGGTGAGTGTTGAAAGATGTCCGCTGCGGTGAACTCCATGATCGGTGCCCAATCGGATTCGATCGGAGGGGGGCGCGGGAGGTTCGGAGTCCGCCAAGGAGTCCGGCGCCTCGGAGTCACGAGCTTCATGAGGGACAAGGTCAGTATTCGGCTCTATCGCCGTAGAGGTTGCAGCCCCCGAGGCGGAGTCTAGCCATCCGTCCTCGACCTGCGCAGCCGGCTCCGAGTTGAAGATCGGAGCGGGTTCGAGTGCGGTCTCCAGGGTACTGTCCGGCTGCAGAGCTAAATCGTGCTCGCCATGATAGTGCGGCACGCCTGGCTGTGGCTCGAATCCATCGAGGATCAAGTCCCCGCGGATATCAGCCGTGAAGTTCAAACTTCCAAATCTGACCTGACGGCCAGGGGCATAGCTTTCGATCTGCTCCAGATGGCCAAGCGAATTGGCCCGCAGTGCAAAGCCGCCGAATACAAAGATCTGTCCGGGGAGGAAGGTCTCACCCTGGACAGCATCGTTGATGATGATCGAAGGAGCCATCGAGCCTATCGGTGACGGCACAGCGGAACTCTCAATGAAAGCACCAATGTCGGTGTCAAAACTGGCGGATCTCGGGTACGGGGTCCCGAACTGTGCGTCTAGGCGAATGGTAACAGGAGACGAGGGACATGATGTTTTACCCAGGTTCGGGCCCTCTTGATGGAGGTAAAACCCTACGTCCTGCTTGATTAATATTGATGATGTATGTTACAAGAGTGGATCTACCACGAGATCAAGGAGGCTAAACCCTAGAAGCTAGCCTATGGTATGATTGTTGTTCGTCCTATGGACTAAAGCCATCCGGTTTATATAGACACCGGAGAGGGCTAGGGTTACATAGAGTCGGTTACAAGGGTAGGAGATCTACATATCTGTATCGCCAAGCTTGCCTTCCACGCCAAGGAAAGTCCCATCCGGACACGGGACGAAGTCTTCAATCTTGTATCTTCATAGTCTTGGAGTCCGGCCGATGATGATAGTTCGGCTATACGGACACCCCCTAGTCCAGGACTCCCTCACCGTCCTTTTCTTTCTCCTCCCCCCAGGGGGAATGGATTTCTTCTTCCTCCTCTTCCTCTTCGTCCTTGGCGGCGGAGGAGTGAGTCTCGGTGTCTCCGGATGTCATGTCCGAAGCACCCTTGCGACAGAGACCGCTTCTGGTCTCCTTGGTCTTCTTCTTGGCCTTCTTCTTCGGCGCTTGATAGGGCGCCGGAACCAGCATCTTTGTCAAAAGTTGAATTGTTGGGTCTTCGGGCAGCGGAGCCGGACAGTGAATCCGCTCCGCCTTCTTTGTCCAGCCCTGAGAGAATCAATAGGGAGGCTTAGGCTTCTTCCTCGAGTATGCAAGTAAAGGATACACCTTGAAAAGATGGAAAAACTTTCCGGACTAGCGGGATGGACCAAGTCGTGCCCACGGTCCTCGGTCGTATCCGGCCATGTCTTGTTGGACTTGAAAAGCACCTTCCAGATTTCTTCGTGCGTAGTGCCGAAGAACTGCAGCAAGGTCTGGTGCTTGGCCGGATCGTACTCCCACAAATGGCAAGTCCGTCTTTGGCACGGAAGGATCCGGCGAACAAGCATCACCTGGATCACATCGACAAGCTTGATATTCTTGTATATCATGCTCTTGATGCGCCTCTGAAGCACTGTCAGCTCATTCGACGAACACCAGTCCAAGCCCTTCTCTGGGTAGGTGGTGAGCCACATCGGGGCTCCAGACCGGAATTCGGGAGCCGCGGCCCAGGTGGTGTCGCGCAGCTCTGTGACGTAGAACCACTGTTGTTGCCACCCTTTGACGGTCTCCGCGATGCTACCTATCGGCCATGAGACGTTGGGCATCTTGCTCACGATGGTGCCTCCACACTCTGTGTGTTGGACACCCACCACCTTCAGCTTAACATTGAAGATCTTTAACCACAATCCGAAGTGGGGTGGGATGCGGAGGAAAGCCTCCCACATGACAATGAATGCCAAAATGTGGAGGAAAGAATTTGGGGCTAGATCATGGAAATCTAGCCTGTAGTAGAACATGAGTCCGCGGACGAATGGGTGGAGAGGAAATCCCAGTCCGCATATTATGTAGGGGATGAATACTACCCTCTCACGGGGCTCTGGGGTGGGGACGATCTCTCCCTTGGCCAGAAGCCGGTGGCGATTTCCTTGCCCAAATACCCAGCCTCCCGGAGCTTCGTAATGTCCTTCTCCTTGACGGAGGAGACCATCCACTTGCCCTGTGTTCCGGATCGGACATGGTTGGAGTGCTTTCTTGGGGCGGAAAAGATGAGAACTTGGGCGCTGGAGCTCGAGAATGGGGGAGGCAGAGAGAGAGAGAGAAGGCGTGGGTGAAAGGGGTGAATCCTCATCTCTTCATAAATGCAGTAAATATCAAGCGCCTCCCCACTTTCCTTACAAACTTGCCTATTCCCAAGGGCCGTGCAGACAATACGGTGGGATTACCCATGCCCGTATTGATAAGAATCCCACAATAAGAGGACACAATCTCTGTGTTGACAAGACGTTCGAATGAAACCGCATCTTGAAATATGGAGCGGCGGGCTAAAAACGGTTTGAAATAATGGCCGGGCGGTGACGTGATGTCACGCTACAAAAAGTTGTCAGCAGATTGGAATCGTGAAATATTATACTCTCTACGGTTCTGCGTGGAATTTGTTTTGCAGAGCCGAACATGATTCTTGTGTTCAAAGACTATTTTGGAGTATTCGGAGAAGGAACCCGCCTTGTAACACCGAAGACAATCTGCACGCCGGACACCTCGTCATTGAAGCCTGGTTCAGGGGATACTAAGGGAGTCCTGGATTAAGGGGTCCTCGGAAGACCGGACTATGTAGCGTGGGCCAGACTATTGGGCCGTGAAGATACAAGACAGAAGACTCTCTCCCGTATCCGAATGGGACTCTCCTTGGCGTGGAAGGCAAGCTTGGCACCCAGATATGAAGAGTCCTTTCTTTATAACCGACTTTGTACAACCCTAGTCCCCTCCGGTGTCTATATAAATTGGAGGGCTTAGTCTGTAGAAGCAATCATAATCATACAGGCTAGACTTCTAGGGTTTTTGCCATTACGATCTTGTGGTAGATCAACTCTTGTAATACTCATACTCATCAAGATCAATCAAGCAGGAAGTAGGGTATTACCTCCATAGAGAGGTGTCGGGGGTTGGGTACGACATATGCCAATGGATGGCTTATCATGGTGGGTGCGAGTAGAACGTTGCCGGTGCCTGGAAGCGGGATAAGACGTAGACACGTACGCCGGCGAACTTTACCCAGGTTGGGGGCTCTCCGTGGAGATAATACCCCTACTCCTGCTCTGCGGGGTCTCCGCATGATCACTAAGGCACTAGTGCTACAAGTTGCTTCTTGAGCTGTGTCTAGAGGTAGGAGAAGGCGAGGCTAGCTCTTCCCTGCCCTAGGTAACTGGCTAGTTCTATCAGGGTTGGAACCCTTTGCATGGGTGGCCTGGGGGGTTTATATAGGCCTACCCCCCAGGGGTACAATGGTAATCCGTCCGGGTGCTGGGCCCGGCTGTCAGTGTCTCCAGCCTCCGGCTTCTCCGCCGATCGTTGGGGCGCGCTGCCTGGTGGGCCCCGCCGACTGGTTGGTGGCTGCTTATTGTAGCCGTGTCGTTGATGACGGGGGCTTGGTCATCTAAGTGTGGCTACAGTCCCGCCGCCTGGTGGGAGGCCACTGTAGCCACACCTGGTCTCGTTAGCTTAATGGCATGCTTGCCTCGGGGCAAGTGACGGCCGCCTGCTGGAGGCCGGCCCCTCCCAAAACCGCCTGGTTGAGCTTCCGCCGTCTTTTATGGGGTCACTGCCCGATAGGGCCCGCCACTGGTAGGCCGTACCGACAGGCCGTCATAGGGAACAGGACTCCGCCTGCTGGGAGCGACGTTAGGGGAGACATGGCATAGTGCCTCATCGTGCGAAGATCTCCGCCTGTACGGAGCACTGTAGCCATGCATGTCCCGAGCGTCGGAGGCGACGTGCTTCACTATGGCCATGCTCTATATTGTACTCTCGATGGGGGCTCGGCCGCACCAAAGTCGCAGGTAGCCGCCTGCCTGATGCCGCCCTCTCTGGAGGCCGACCAGCAGGAGTCGGTCACTCGGAGCGCCGTAGGCTTGGGTCAGCCGCCCGCTGGCAGCCAGCCGGCTCCCTGAGGGCGGAGCTATGGCTTGGGGTCCAGCTAGGCGGAGCTGGCCCAAAGTCTTGTAAAATCCAGGGACTCGGGTGAGCCTACCCGTGGCCCATTACTTTGACAGTAGTCCCCGAAGCCGGTGAGGTGTTGCGGTTGAGGGGCAGTGAAGTCTCAGTGGCTTCCCCTCCTCTCCGGGCTCCGAGAAGATGGTGATCCACCATGCAGCCAGCCGACTGCCGAGGCCGGCCTGGTCCAGACGGAGCTTGCGTGGTTGGTTTTGAACTTTGAGGCGGGAAACAGATGGCGTGCCTGCTAAGGTTCACGGGCCGCCGCCCGCCACAGGCACGCAACGCAGCACACGTCAGCCTGGTCAGCCTGCCACCCCACGCCCTCGACGGGATGTGATATTGGGCCGGTCCCGCCACTACCGTGCCTCGGCAGCCGGGCGGATCCGCTGCGCCAAAGGGGACGGTTGCCATTCCCACGACCATTTATGGCGTGGTGAATGTGTGTGGCAAACGGGGGTCGTGGGGTCATGGGTGCAGTTAATTCCATGACCCATGTCCCGCCCCCTCGGCTTCGTAGCCCGAGGGCTATATGTAGGGAGATGGGAGAGGTGCGGCAAAGCTCCCACGCCCCCTCCCATTCTTATTGTTCTTCTGCTTGCTCCTCCATCGCTGATGCTGTTGTTCTGCGCTGCCGCAGTGCTGCCGCCGTCGTCCGCCGCCGACGCTCTTCTCCTCCCCACGCAGCCAGCCGGAAGCCATGGCGCGCGAGAGGGGCGACGACTGGGACGGATCGACCGTGATCGAAGATCACATCTCCTTCCTCCGCGACACGCGCCGGATGCCCAGCGCGGCCTTCATCAAGGCGCGGGTGCCGCCGAAGACAGAGATCTTGCCGGCACCGCGGGGAGACGAGCGGGTCGTCTTCCGCTCGCACTTCCTCCGCGGCTTCGGCCTCCTGGTGAGCGTCTTCTTCCGCTCTTTCCTCCACTTCTACCATCTTCAGCCTCACTACCTCACGCGCAACACCGTGACTCTACTCTCCGCCTTTTTCACGGCGTGCGAGGGCTACAACGGCATCCTCCCCACAATCGAGATGTGGGGAGAATTCTTTTATGGGAAGCTCGGCACCTCCGCCAGGGAGACGGCGACCGAGTGCGGGGGCTTTGTCATCGTGCACCGACCGGCGAAACAAAACGCCTTCCCCGTCATCAAGCTGGCGCAGTCGGTGAACATGTGGCGGCAGTCCTACTTCTACATCAAGCACGTAGATCCGGCTGCCGACTTCCTCAACCTGCCGGGCTACAAGGCCGGCCCCCCACTAGGGCTTGGCCCACCTGGGGGTACAAACCGAAGCCGGTGTCGGTGGACGCGGCGGCCGCCATCGGCTGACTCCGAGTGCTCCAGGAGCCGGAGGGCCTCGTGGCCTCCGACCTCCTCGTCGCCTTCGTCGAGCGCCGGGTCCTCCCGCTCCAGAGGTGCCCTCATCCGATATTCCGGATGGGCGGACACCGTAATCTGTGCCGGCTATGCACGAAAGGGATGCCGCCTGCCGAAGTTGCACGGATGGTCAACGAGATCTCCGACCTCAAGGTGTCGGAGGAAGAGTGGCGGTACGGGAAGCGACCGTACTCCCACCATAATCCGCCGCCTGCTGTAAGTTTCTTAATTTTGTCCTTTGATCTGTTTTCTTCATCTTCGTTTCTCGTCGTGATGCAGCTCTTTCCTGGTTGCAGATTTACATGTCTGCGGCAACGGCCGCCCTCCTGGGGCCGGGTGATGACCTCCAGCAGGACAGGGCGGTGAGTGACTCGGACGACCCCGACTTGGGGGCGTCCGCCCTGGCGGACGACGCAATAGGCGGCAGCGGCAGATCATATGGCGGTGGTGGAGCAGGCGGCTCCGAGGAAGGCGGTGGCATGGGGACTTGGCCCGACGACGACGAAGATGAAGATGAACCGCGCCTCGTCCAGAGCTCTGCCACTACCGGCGCCGGCCCCTCCTCCGGACCGCCCGCCCGCGGTAGCAAGCGCAAGCGGAAGCAGGGTGCTGCCCTTTTCGACAACACCCCGAAGAAGCCCAATAACCCGGCCGTGGCGACCAGGCGGAAGGAAGCCGCGACCAAGGTGGCCCAGTATCAGAGGCAGCCGAAGGTGCCCGTTATGGTGTCGGCGTAAGTATCTTTTCCTTGCTTTTTGGCTTCTCGGCAAACGGGCGTGAGAGCCCTAGGACTTGTCTTCTTATTTCAGGGCCCCGCTAACCCTTGAGAAGTCGAGAGCCGCCTCGGTCCTTAGGTCGGCAGCGACCTCTCAGACCAGTCGGCGGATCGACCCGGCCGCCGACCTCCGGGAGCCGACAGAGCGGAATGCACGGGAGGCGCGTGAGGAAGAGGCCGACCGCCTGGCCAAGGAGCAGGCGGACAAGGCCGCCGCGTCCGCCGAGAGAGCGATGCCACAGGCTGAAGCCCAAGCCGCAGAGAAGGAGCGGCTTGCGGAGGCTGTACGCCACCAAGAGCCGCTGCTCGTGGCACCCCTGAACACCGCGCCACCTCCGCCTGAATTCGAGGCGACGACCAGAGGAGCCAGCGACTACCACCCGATCCGGGAGCGGGAGGGCGGCGATGTAGCCATGCTGGACGTCTTCATGCCACCGCCCCCGCCTCCGTCGCCTCCGCCAGCCAGCGAGCCGCGGGACGAGCAGTCGGTTCCTAATTCCTACGGTCCGCACACCCCCGCGCTGTTGTCTGGAGAAGGCGGCCTCAGCACCGCGGCCGCAGGAGGTCGGCGCTGCAAGCTCATTGGTCCCCGACACCGAGGCGACTAGCGCCGCACCCGTGGGTTGGATACACGGGGGCGGGACGGGCGTCCTGAACCAGGCGTCTCTTGACATCCAGGCCAAGCTCCGGGCAGAAGCGGAGGCCCTCAGGCGCTGCAACGAGGCCTTCTTGGAGTTGCGAACCGCCATCCGCGTAAGTTGTCTTTGGCTTTCTTCTTCGGAAGATCCTCTTGCTTCTCTCATGGGGGCGCGCAAGCGCACCCACTAGGTGTAGTCCCCAAGTTCCGGGCCAGTTGCTGAGCAGGCGGGTCAAAACTTTATCTTGCAATTGTCGACTACTGATTTCGCCTGATGTCTCTTCTGCAGGACTATCACAATCTGCGCGCGACCGCCTACAACTCCAGGGTTCGGTAGCAGGAGACACAGACTGCCCATCTGGCTGAGAGCCGGGGTAAGTTTCTATCTTCTTTTCTTCGCGGGGGCGCGCTGGCGCACCCGCGGGCTGTACTCCCCGAGGTTCGGGCCGACTGCTGAGCAGTCGGGCCGAATCTCCTCAGTTGTTTCTTTTCTTTGTCTTGTCCGCTTGACGGATGCCTTTTTCTTCTCTTTCTTTCTTCAGATGCCAATGCCACCCTGCAGCAGCAGCAGCTGGGCGAAGACAATGCTGCCCTGCGTGGCAAGGAGGCGGAGTGCAGCAAGCTAGCCGAGGAGCGGGATCGCCTGGTCGCTCAGCTTGCCGAGCAGGTGGAAGCCCTCAAGGCAGCCAAGTTGAAGGTGAAGACGACGGAGACCAACCTCCTCGCCGAGTTTGAGATCGAGAGCTCTGCCTGGGACGACAAGGAGGCCCAGATGACGGCCTGCTTCAGCAGCATTGAAGACTTGGTCGATGGTAAGTCTCATTCTCTTGATTTCTTGTTTTGAACTGTCAGCCCTTGCTTATGGCCTTGGCCTTTTTCTTCTTCCATTCGTATAGACTTATTCCCGGGCATTCTGTAGCCGCAATCCAAATATTCGAGGCCCAGCGCAAGGAGTGAAGTGCGGAGGGTGCACGAATCACCATCGATGCTCCCCGGACTCTTGGCGAACGGTCCTCAGCATTCAGGCCCGGCTTCGCCTGCTCATCGTACACTACGCCACCTCCAGCGCATCGGAGCCCAGGCGGTCTACACCCTCTGGGCGGGCTTGTCGGCTCCGCGTACCCCAAGTCGGACTGCCGACTGGCTGTAGGTCGCGGCCGGCCACCTGGAAGCCTGGAAAGGATCAGCAGCCCGGGAAGGGGTGCGCCGGGCCTTGGAATTCGTCAAGGCGTGGTATCCTGGGCTAGATCTAGCCTAGTTGACCACGTTCCGGCTGGAAGCGCAGGAGGAGCTGGCGACGGTGGAAGCTGAGCTCATCAACAGGGCGGCTGCGATCGCCGACTTCACCGACACAAGCGTCTTTGTCCCGGAGGTGGTCGAGGAAGGCGGCGAAGTTCCGCAAGAGTGGCCCGGGTTGAACCCAGAGGATAGCGAAGATTCAGCTGAAGTCATCGACTCCAGCAACGAAGGGGAAGACAGGAAGGAGGAAGAGGAGGAGGAGGAGGAGGAGGAAGATGAGGAGAGCAACGTCGATCTGCTGGAGGTCGGGGCGGACGGTCAGCCCCAACCTGACCGAGCCTCTAGCAACGAGCCACGCACCAAGGTGCCGACTGCTACTGAAGGCGTCCAGGTGTGGGCCGACCAGCCACCCGTTCCTTTGATGGACGCCACCGACTCTGTCCTCCAGCCCTACGTCGCCCCGCCTGCAGCTGGCGATTCCTCTGCTCAGATGGAGCCTCCTGCCGCGCCAGGTGGTGCGGCCAACTCCAGCGTCCAGCCAGAGTCTTCTGTCACACCGTCCAGCGCTGCCCGGTCGGATCCTTCTGCTGCACCAACCGGCGCCGCCCAGCCGGAGTCTTCTGCTGCACCAACCGGCACCACCCAGCCGGAGTCTTCTGCTGCTCCTTAGGATTTTATCTGCTTTCTGCTTGCTGCTTTGAACATTTTGTTAAACTCACGCAATTCCACCCCACGGGCTGTATATCAAAACTTTGTTTGAATGCCGGCCAGAGGCCTTTATCCATGTAAATATTCTATCATTGCTTATGCTTGCTGCGCCGACCTCCAGCCTTTCTTCCCTTTTTCTCCTTGGTTTTTTCCTTTGCCGCCCTCCCTTGGCTATGCTCTTACCAGCCGAGCTGCCGCTCTGCGGACTGTGGCTGGGTTGAGTACTTTAACTTTTTTGGGGGGGGGGGCTAGTACTTAGCCATTTGGAGTTTTTTTGGTAATGAAAGCGGAGGCCGGCCGTTCGGCTACCAAGTAGCCGGACGGCTAGGTGCGATGCCGCCCTCTACTATATGCATTTTCTTCCTTAGTCTTTTTTTCGTGTGGGCACTGTTTTGCAACCTTTGCCCACCATACAGTCGCTCTGCAAGCTGTGGCTTCTGACAACGGAAGTTTTTGGTGCCGGCACACTACTTGTCCGGGTGCAGGAGGCGGCATATTGTAGAAGGCGGCGAGGCTCTGGGCCGACTGGTCGAACCCGGTGCCAGACGAAAGAAAAAAACTACACACTCTCATAGGCACATAACACTTATCATATAGATAAAAGAGGGAAGTCCCCGAGCTCTTCTCAGGGGACCCGGAGTCTTTATACATAGTACAAAAGGTAGCATGATACATACTTTCAATTGTAAAACCTTCGGAGGAGGTTTGCGTTCCATGGCCTCTCTATCTCTTTGCCCGAGTCATCTTTCTTGCGTGCTCGGGGCTCCTGGGCATCGATCAGATAGTAGGCATCGTTGCCCAACACCTTACTGATGATGAAAGGGCCTTCCCAAGGTGCCGAGAGCTTGTGCTGTCCGGCTATTCGCTGGATCAGCCGGAGCACCAGGTCTCCCTCCAGGAAGGATCTTGGCTTCACCTTGCGGTTATAGTATCGGCGCAGACTCTGCTGGTAGATGGCCGGCTGGCTGAGTGCCAACAACCGGCCTTCCTCCAGCAAGTCGACGCCGTCTTCTCGCGCCTCCTTGGCGTCCACCTCAGTGTACATGGTGACTCTTGGGGAGTCGAACTCAATATCTGTCGGGATGACGGCTTCGGCACCGTAGATGAGGAAGAAGGGCGTGAAGCCGGTTGACTTGTTCGGAGTTGTGCGCAAGCTCCAGAGGACGGCTGGCAGCTCGTCGAGCCAGCAGCCGGCCGAACGCTCCAGAGGCTCGACCCGTCGGGGCTTGAGGCCGGACAGAATGAGGCCGTTTGCACGTTCCACTTGGCCATTTGACTGTGGGTGGGTAACGGACGCTAAGTCCAGGTGGATGCCCTATGTTGCACAGAAATGAGCCAAAGCTCCTTTGGCGAAGTTGGTGCCGTTGTCGGTGATGATGTTGTGTGCTAGGCCATATCGCGTGGTGATGTCGGTGATGAAGGTCACGGCAGTCGGCCCATTCAGCTTCTTGATTGGTTTTGCCTCTATCCACTTGGTGAACTTGTCCACATCAACAAGCAAGTGAGTCATACCACCGCGGACCGTTTTGAATGGTCCTACCATATCCAGCCCCCAAACAGCAAAGGGCCAGGCTATGGGAATGGTCTTGAGTGCAGAAGTCAGCAGGTGTGGCTTGGAACGGAACATCTGACACCCTTGACACTTCTGAACTAGCTCTTTG
Source organism: Triticum aestivum (assembly GCF_018294505.1). Classification (NCBI taxonomy): domain Eukaryota; kingdom Viridiplantae; phylum Streptophyta; class Magnoliopsida; order Poales; family Poaceae; genus Triticum; species Triticum aestivum. Next base: position 643,988,293 of record NC_057801.1, read on the forward strand.
GCCTCTTCTAGGGCAGTTGGCCAGAAGAACCCATGGCGGAAAGCCTTGGCCACAAGTGATCTTGAAGCCGGGTGGTGGACGCACTCGCCTTGGTGGATATCCCTGAGTATTGCTTGGCCTTGGTCCGACTCCACACAACGCTGATAAACCCCTGTGACACTTCGTCGCACCAGCTCTCTGTTGACTATGTTGTATGCTACTGCTCGCCTTTGTACTTGTCGGGCTGAGATCTCATTAGTCGGCAGCTCTTTATTCACCAAGAACTTGAGCATTGGCTGAGCCCATGAAGGCGCTGCAATTTCTTCGACTGCCACTACTGCAACTTGTCTGAGGGTGGTTGGGCCGGGAAGCGGCGGGTTGGCAGCTGTTTCCGCCTGCTGTGTTGAAGAAGTCCCCGGGCGGACTTCTGAAGTCCCCGGGCCGAGCTCAGGAGTCCCCGGGCCGAGTGTGGCTGCAACAGTCCCCGGGCCGCCTGTCGAAATCTCCGTGCTGGCCTCTGGGATCATTAAGTCGGATCCGACTGCTTCGGGGGGGGGGCACAAAGATGGAGTCTGAATCAGGAGACGGCTTGACAGACGGCTTCAGAAGGCGGCGTAGGGCGACGCCGACTGGTATTGCTTGTCGAGTGGAGCCAATTCATGCCAAGGCATCTGCTTGCTCGTTATCGTTTCTTGGCACGTGAAGGAACTCGCACCCATCAAAGTATCTGCTGAGTTGCTGTACGAGGAAGCGGTAGCTTGCCATGTTTGCATCCTTGGCGTCCCAGTCACCTGACGACTGCTGGACCACCAAGTCGGAGTCACCATAACACAGGATCCGGCGGATGCCGAGTTCCTTGGCAAGCCGGAGCCCGTGTATGAGTGCCTCATATTCAGCTATGTTGTTGGAGGCGGCGAAGTGGACTTGCAGCACGTACTTGAGCTTGTCTCCCTTGGGAGAGGTGAGGACGACGCCGGCTCCCAGACCAGTGCACATTTTTGAACCATCAAAATGCATCCGCCAATGAGTGGAGTCTAGTGCAGGCGGCAAATACTGGGTCTCGGCCCAGTCGACGAGGAAGTCGGCCAGCACTTGTGACTTGATGGCGGTGCGAGGCTGGTAGTAGATGGTGTAAGAAGCCACATCAATAGCCCACTTGGCCACTCAGCCAGAGGCGTCTCGGCTCCCAATGATCTCAGCAAGCGGAGCCGTGCAGACAACGTTTATTGGGTGCTCTTGAAAGTAAGGCTTCAGCTTCTTGGCGGCGAAATGCACGCCGTAACACATCTTCTGGTAGTGTGGGTAGTTTTGCTTGGAGGCTGACAGTACTTCGCTCAAGTAATACACCGGTCTCTGGATCGGCAATGCTCTATCCTCCTTGCGCTCTACCACCATGACTACGCTGACAACACGACTGGTGGCTGCAATGTAGAGGAGCATGGGCTCCTTCTCAGTCGGAGCCGCCAGGATAGGTCGGGTTGCCAACATCTTCTTGAGTTGGAGAAATGCCTCGTCTGCCTTGTCGTTCCACTCAAAAAAAGTGGTCTTCTTCATGAGTTGGTACAGGGGAAGGGCCTTCTCGCCCAGCCGGCTGATGAAACGGCTAACTGACGCCAAGCAGCTGGTGAATTTCTGCATGTCCAGCAGTCGGGTGGGTACTTTCATCATCTCAATTGCCTTGATCTTCACAGGGTTGCACTCTATGCCGTGCTCGGAGACCAGGAAGCTGAGAAGCTGGCCGGCTGGCACCTGAAAGACGCATTTCTCCGGGTTGAGCTTGATCTGGGATCGACCAAGTTCTCAAAGGTTTCCTTGAGATCTTCAAGCATAGTGCCACGCTTCTCCGTCTTCACAACCACATCATCCACATAGACATGGGCATTTCTGCCGAGTTGCTTGAGGTGACACTTCCGCACGCAACGCTGAAAGGTGGCACCGGCATTGCGCAAGCTGAACGTCATTGTCAGGTAGCAGAAGGATCCAAATGGCGTGATGAAGGCGGTCTTCAGCCTATCGGCCGGGTTCAGCTTTATCTGGTGGTAACCTGAGTATGCACCCAAGAAACTCAACAGCTCGCATCCGGCTGCGGAGTCTATCACTTGGTCAAACCTTGGTAGAGCAAACGGATCTTTAGGGCAGGCCCTGTTGAGGCTTGTATAGTCAATGCACATACGCCACTGCTTGTTCTTCTTCAGCACTAGGACTGGGTTGGCTAGCCATTCTGGAAAAAACACCTCCATGATGAATCTGGCTGCCAGAAGCCGGGCTATCTCTTCTCCAACAACTCTTCTCTTCTCCTCCGACAGGCGGCGTAAGGGCTGCCTGACCGGCTTGACGTCAGGTCGGACATGTAACTTGTGCTCTGCGAAATCCGTCGGAACACCCGGCATGTCTTTGGGAGACCATGCAAAGATGTCCCAATTCTCACGGAGGAAATCGACGAGCTCGCTTTCCTATTAGTTGTCTAGGTTCGCACCTACTACAGCATGCCTCTCCGGGTGCTCTGGGTCCAAGGGTATCTTCTTTGTTTCCTTTGCTGGCTTGAACAATCCCTCTACGTCCGACTCCTTGGGGGTGGGTGACATTTCCGGCTTCTTGCCTACCATCGCCACTACACGCTCTAGGAGCCGCTTCTCAGCGGCAATCACGAGGGAATCGGCCAGCCGACTACTGTCCGTGGTGCAGGCGGCCGACTTCTTGTAGTCTCCGACTACAGTTAGGATTCCCTTGGTACTTGGCATCTTCATCTTGAGGTAGGCGTAGTGGGGGACCGCCATGAACTTGGCCAGGGCAGGCCGGCCAAGCAGCGCATGGTAAGGGCTCTCCAGGTCCACCACCTCAAACCAAACTGGCTCTTGGCGGAAATGATTCTTGTCTCCAAAGAGGACATCGATATGAGTCTTGCCGATTGGTGAGCAGGAAAGGCCAGGGACTATGCCATGGAATACAGTCCGACAGGGGAGGAGCTGCTTCTGTTTGATTCCCAGCTTCTCCATTGTGTCACGGTACAGGATGTTTGTGTTTATGCCGCCGTGTGTCAAGATCCTGGAGAAGCAAGCCATCCGCCTTTCCGTTGCAAGAGTTGCATCTAGGACTAAGGCATAGGAACCGGGGGACGGCATCACTTCCGGGTGGTCGGCCCTGCTCCAACTGATGGGCTTTTCTGACCAGTGCATGAACTCTGGGGTGCTCGAGGCCACTGCATGCACCTCCTGCTATTGTTGCCGTCTGCTGCGCCTATAGTCGGCCACACTGGTGAACACAACATAGGCTCCGTGCTCTGCGGGATACTCATCTTGAATGGCGCCGACTGGTAGGGCCGCCGGCTGCTGGGGCGGAGGAGGCGGCGGACCGGCAGGCGGAGGAGGTAGGAGGCCATCTCCCTTAGCAATCTTGGTGAGCTAGTCACACTTTCGGGTGGTATGATTGGACGGCTTCGCGCCAATATGGAACTTGCAGGGGATGTCAAGGGTCTGCTCATACGAGAAGGCCGGCAGCCAGTTGGGCTTGCTGCCCTTCTGACGCTTGGGCGCTGGCTGTCCCTCCGGCTGCTGATCCTCGACTGTCGCCACCTGCCGGTTGTTGGAAGCCGGCTGGGTGGCCTTCCGCTTGTTGTCGTTTGGGGGCTGTCTCCGACTGGTCTCACCAGCCGGAGTCCGAGGAGCTTGAGGCGCTACCTTGCCGGATGCATCGACTAAGATCTCCGCCTTCATGGAGGAGTCGGCCGTGGCGTGCTTGTCGGCGATGATCAGTAGCTCATCGAGGGTCGCGGGCTCGTCGCAGAGGAGTCAATGCTTGAGGAGGGTGCCCTCTCAGCACCCGGCGGTGAAGTACTCGATGGGCTGCACCTCGTGCATGCCCTCGCAGGAGTTGCGCAGCTCGGTCCAACGCGTGAGGTAGTCGCGAGTCGACTCCGTGGGCCCTTGGATGCACAAGGGGAGCTGTCGGGGGTTGGGAGCCCACTTGTAGGTGCTGGTGAAGTTGCGGATGAAGACCTCAGTGAAATCAACCCAGCTGTTAATGCTGCGGGGCTTCAGGCTGTTGAGCCATGTCCGGGCAGTGCCTTGAAGCAAGAGCGGGACATATTTCACGGCAACACGCTTGTTGCCGTTCGCTATACTGACGGCCGTGGAGTAATCGACCAGCCAGTCCTCCGGCTTCATGAACCCGGTGTACTTGGGCATGTCTTGCGGGAGGGTGAACCCTTGGGGGAAGGGCTCATCTCGGATTCGGGGGTCGAAACAGGGCGGGCCCAGCGTGTCTTCTTCTTCTAGCGCCAGGGATCGGTTGAGACGATCGATCCGATGGCGGGCATCGTTCTCTCCGACTCCCTCTCGGCGGCCAAGGCGGTCGCCGAGTGTCAGATGCGTGACAGGAGGCGGAGTGGGGTATCTCGCTCCACAAGACGGGGGAGGCGGCTGGTCGCCTCGCCGCTCTACTGCACGAGGGCGGCCATCCTCATCCCACTCAATGGAGAGGCGCGTCCGGCTACGGCTGGCAGCCGGCTCGTTGCCCTTTCCTCCACGGGCGCCACCGGTCGGCGTCCGGGATGTCGCCCCATGATCTTGGCATGGGGGCGGCTTGTTGTTTTGTCGGGCTGGGACTTCAGCGTGGCAGGCGGCCTCGTGTTGCACGACATCCGCGTCTAGGAGCTGCTGCACATGCTCCGTCATGTGGCGGCGCTCGTCGCCGTCATATTTCTCCAGCTCATTCGTCACTGCCTGGGCGGCCCGGATGTTCTCTACAGGCGTGGCGTAGACGGGGCACTCCGCCCCAAACATGCTGGCGATGGTCGCGCCACGCTGCCGAACCGTGCCTAGGCGGCTAGGCCCCTCAGGAGCCGGCGTGCCGCCTACGGCCCGGTCCATCTCGCGCAGGTAGGCGTCCGAAAGCCGGCGCATACTGGCTAGGCGGCAAGCACTTTCGAGAAGCTGGAGGTGGCGTGCCTCCAGCGCCTCAGCGTCCGCGCCCTCGGGAATGGGCGTCGTGAGGTCGCGCAGAGTTGCGTCAAGGGGATCTTGAGCACGCTCATCCGAGTGTTCTCCACTGTTGATGACGAGTACCTCCGTGACGGTGCTCCCGCCACTGTGCTCGCGAGGAGGCGGCTCGTCATAGACCACCACGTTGGTGGGGAACACGTCGAGCGACGCCCTGTCGGAGTCGGCGATCATCGGATCGGTGGAGCCGACAGACTCCAGGTCCGCAACAGGCTCGCTGGTGACATGGAACTGGTCGAGGAGGCTGACGAGGCAGCTCTCAGGGTAGCTAGTGCCCGCGTCGGAGGCCGGTTCATCGGAGAGGTCGATCTCACCGACAAGGTCGGCAAGGCAGCTCGCTGCGCAGGCGATCTCCGCACCGTGTAGCGAGTCAAAGCTGACGCCGTCGGGTGTGCTGGGCTGGCTTCGCTCGCCAGGAAGGAACAGGGTTCACGTCTAGAGCAGATCTCCGGGATACGGTGCACCTAGCCCCACGGTGGGCGCCAAATGTCGGGTGTTGGGTACAGCATATGCCAACAGATGGCTTATCATGGTGGGGGCGAGTAGAACGTCGCCGGTGCCTGGAAGCGGTATAATACGTAGACACGTACCCCCGCGAACATTACCCAGGCTGGGGGCTCTCCGTGGAGATAATACCCCTAATCCTGCTCTGCGGGGTCTCCACATGATCACTAAGGCACTAGTGCTACAAGTTGCTCCTTGAGCTGTGTCTAGAGGTAGGAGAAGGCGAGGCTAGCTCTTCCCTGCCCTAGGTAACTGGCTATTTCTATCAGGGTTGGAACCCTTTGCATGGGTGGCCTGGGGGGTTTATATAAGCCTACCCCCCAGGGGTACAATGGTAATCCGTCCGGGTGCTGGGCCCGGCTGCCAGTGTCTCCAGCCTCCGGCTCCTCCGCCGACTGTTGGGACCCGCCGCCTGGTGGGCCCCGCTGTCGGTGTCAAAACCGGCGGATCTCGGGTAGGGGGTCCCAATATGTGCGTCTTAGGCTGATGGTAACAGGAAGCAAGGGACACAATGTTTACCCAGGTTCGGGCCCTCTCGATGGAGGAAAAACCCTACTTCCTGCTTGATTAATATTGAACATATGAGTAGTACAAGAGCAGATCTACCACGAGATCGTAGAGGCTAAACCCTAAGAGCTAGCCTATGATGGTATGATTGTAATTGTGATCGGCCTTCTAAGGACCATCATCTCCGGTTTATATAGACACCGGAGCTAGGGTTTACATGGAGTCGGTTACAAGGAAGGAAATATAATATCCGGATCGCCAAGCTTGTCTTCCACGCAAGGGAGAGTCCCATCCGGACACGAGCCGAAGTCTTGAGTCTTGTATCTTAACGCTTCTACAGCCGGACGATATGTACAGTCCGGCTGTCCGGATACCCCCTTATCCAGGACTCCCTAAGTAGCACCTAAAACAGGCTTCAATGACGATGAGTCCGGCGCGCAGTCTTGTCTTCGGCATTGCAAGGAGGGTTCCTCCTTCCGAATACTCCAAGGTTATTATCGAACACGTAGGCCGTGCCCGGATCCGCAAAATGATCTTGACATACCATTGTAGAGAGAATGATACTTCAGCTGACAACTTTTAGACGACGTGACATGCCATTACAGCCACGTCATTATTTGAACCGTATTTTCACAACCAGCCACAGCATGCATTGCGAGGCGGTTTCCTTGACACGTCTTGTCAAAGCAGAGATCATGTCCCCTTATCACGGGATTCTCATCAATACGGGTATGGGTAATCCCTCCGTGCCATCAATCGTGGCGCTTGGGAAGTAAGCGATTCTCAACAGGCTAGTGGGGAGGCGCACCGCTTTCATCGCCTCTATAAAAGGATAAGAGTTCCCCATTCTTACCCACGCCTTCTTCCTCCTCTGCCCACTCTCGCATCCTCGAGCTCCAGCGCCCTAGTTTAAGTCTTCTCCGCACAGCTAAACATGTCCGGAGTAGGAGGCAAATGGGTGGCTTCCACCGTGAACGAGAAGAACATCGCAAGTCTTCGGGCGGCCGGATACTTGGCCGCGGACATAGCGCACCGGCTACCAGACGGCGGGCAGGTCATTCCAACCCCAGGACCCCACGAGAGGGTCGTGTTTCTTGCCCACTTCGTCCGTGGACTGGGGTTTCCACTCCAACCCTTCGTTTGCGGGCTCATGTTCTACTACGGGCTAGACTTCCATGATCTAGCCCTGAACTTCGTCCTCAACATCTCGGTGTTCATCGTCGTATGCGAGGCTTTCCTCTGCATCAAGCCTCATTTCGGCTTGTGGCTCCAAACCTTATGCGTGAAGCCGAAGATCGTGAGCTTCCAGAAAGCAGAGTGCGGAGGAGCCATGGTGAGCAAAATGCCTAACATCACCTGGCTTGACGGCTCCTTTGCAGAAACCGTGAAGGGGTGGCAATCGGGGTGGTTCTACATCACCGAGCCGCGCGACGCCAACTGGGTGGCGGCCCCCGAGTTCTTATCTGGAACCCCTATGTGGCTCACCTCCTGGGAGTAGAAGGGCCTGCTATGGGGCGAATCTACAGAGCTGACCGGACTCATAAACCGCATTCTCGTTCGCCGGATTCTGCCGTGCCAAAGGCGGGCATTCAATTTGTGGGAGTTCATCTCGGCCGAACACCAGACGCTCCAGAGGATCTAAGGCATGAAGCACAAGAACGCGTGGAAGGCGTTGTTCAAGGCCACCGAAGTACCTCCTCTCATATCCGAGGACCGCGGGCTCCATGCCGCACGGCACCCTACCCAGGTGAGTTCTCAGGCTGCCACCGGGTTCAGTTCTTCCCAATGTACTCATGGGGAATCCTTAAGTGTATATTTGTTCAGGAATATGTAGAGACAGCGGAGTGGATTGACTGTCCGGCTCCGCTGCCAGAAAGCCCAGCTAATGATCTTCTGACTAAGGTGCTGGTGTCGGCGCCCTATAAGGGGCCGGAGAAGAAGGCCGATAAGAAGGCCCCGGGGACCCGAAAGGGTCTCCGGCGTAAGGTTGCGCAAGCCTCGTCCGAAGACGATGAGGGCAAGCCGCATCGCGTCCCCGAGAAGTATTATGATGACGTTATGTAGGGTGTTTGCATCGTGGCCAATGAATGTACCAAAGACATAATTTTTGAATAAATTCACCTCTGTCATGTTTGTAATTTAAATACGAAGTTACTTGCGCTATGCAGCGCTTTTGTTATTTAAAATATTACCTTCTGTGCGGATGTTTATCAAATTCTTAAAGTAGGCCAGTCGTCGGCTTCCGCCCCCGTGTAACTAGTACTGGGGTGTTTGTGGAAAACCCGGACACTCTTTATCCAAATGTTTGGTCCCTTAAGGAGGTGTCTAGCGCAGCGAACAAGGCAATCGGACTATATGGCTTTATAACCTTCACTTAGCCATAGAAGTCTACAATTTTAAATTTTGGCGAAGCCTGTCGGATTTAGGGTTCCGGCAGACCCTTGAGGTTCGAACACTGAGGTGCGCGCGGAGGTTTCGCCTTCTGCCTACCTGTTCCTCACCGAATCGCTAGGATCTAAATTGCAAGAAGAACAACACAAGAGACGCAGGGTTTATACTGGTTCAGGCCACCATGGTGGTGTAATACCCTACTCCAGTGTGTGGTGTGGTGGATTGCCTCTTGGGCTGATGATGAACAATACAAGGAAGAACAGCCTCACGAGGGTCTATTCTTGTGGTGGTGTTGTCCCTTTGGAGGGGTTGATTCCAGATGCCTAGATACTATGGTGGCTAGTCCTATTTATAGGCAAAGGCCCTGGGCCTCTTCCCAAATATTGAGCGGGAAGGGCGCCAACAATTGGCCATTTTGAAGGGGAACATCTGGTACACTTATCCTGACTAAAGTTGGTCCTCGCCTGTCAAAGGCTCTGGTGGTGACACCGGCTTGGGCTTCACGGTGACCTCCATCCTGCCGTTGGACTGGTCTTGGTCTTGTTGCACTAAAATGGGTGCCTTTGCTTTATGCTCTCGCCTGCGCTTGCTCCCCTTTCACCAAAGAGGAAAGAAGGACACTGCGCGGGCTGGCGCCTGGCTGGCGCCCTTGGTCGTCATGGCTTGCGTCATGGGCACCTCGCGAGGTACCCCGCCTTGAACTCTTCGCCTCCTCGTGAGCCAGCCTGATGAGGCCGTGCCTGAGGAAGCTCCTTGTCGTCCGCCCCGCGAGGCTTGGCCCCTCGCGAGGGTCTTGAGCTTGCGTTGGTGAAGATGGGTCATGCTGGGCCCACCTTTGAGCCACGCTGCAGGCCGCAGGCAGGCAAGTCTGGGGACCGCCGTTGCCAGAATGCCGACAGTAGCCCCCGGGCTCAAGGCGCGCCCGGACTTGGCCGAGCAGAGAGGAGAAAGGGCAAGTGCGAAGCGTCGTGGGACCTAACAGCCTGCGGCCGTGGGCGCCGCGTGGCGGTTGATGGGACATGGGCATCTCGCTTCCCCACGATGCCTCGGCAACTGCACAGATTCGGCAAGTCCCTGCATGCAAAGTGGGTCGTGATTACCTCCGATCGTGGCGGTTGACGATTGGCTTTTGCCAGTTATAAGTATGGAATGGCGCGTTCCTCTCCATCCTATCTCTCCTCGCTTCTCCTTCTTCCTGATCCTTGCTCCGCCTTGCTGCAATGGCTCCGATCCGCCAGTTCTCCATGGCAGAGAAAGGAAAGGCTCCCCAAGAGGATCCCGGCCTGCTTCCACCGAAGAAACGGCTTGCCCTCTGCCATTAGGGTGAGGGCACCCGCCAAGAAGTGCCGAGGCCCTAGTGTGAGCGGCCGCCACCAGGGTTCCCACTTCCCTTGTTCACGCATATCGAGGGCCCCGGAGGAGTCGACGCCGAACGCCACGAGCGGCGCCGCCGTCGGTGCCGGCGGGTCACGAAGATGTGCGTCCTTCCTCCTGGAGTCCACACCGAAGGCTCCTCCTGAGAGTTCGTGCTTCACGCTGGCACGCCTCCTAAGTCTTGGATTCGCCTTCCTCCTTTCTTCGCCTCCGTCATCCCACAGGGGGAACCCCTGGGGTTTTGGCTACAGCACACCGGCTGCAGCACCCTCGTGACCGGGGCAGAGGTCACGGTCGTTGCCTCAGGCGAGGTCTTCATGACTCGAGGCTGGGGCGAGGTCGCCCGGGTCTACGGGGCAAGGGGCGCCCTCGCGATCCATCTGGAGTATGACGGTGCTTCGGTGATGTCCTTCAAGGTCTTCGATGCGGAGGGTCGCCGGCTGGAGTGCTGCCCCGGGAGAGGCGGTCAGGACCCTGCTGCAGCGAGACAGAGGCCGGCCAATCGCTCCCTTGGTGGCTCCTTAGGCGATGAAGGCGCCGGAGGATCCAGCGACTCTGCCAAGCTCTTCGCGACTCCGAAAACGAGAGACGACAGCTACGAGCCCCCGAGCCTGCGCCGCTCTCGGAGAAGGGCGGGCTCGTCCGGCCGTCGCCGCCCCTGATCTAGATGGGGTTGGCACCGGTGCTGGACGGCCCACTGTTGATGATGGCGTCTGCTGCGAGGGTCCCCGTAGTTAGGACTCCTTAAGATTCGCGTCTTTTGTCCCTGCGAGGAACCGAGAATTTACCCCGTAGGGGCTTGTAAGGTGTTTGCAGCTAGGTTCGTCAATATGGTCCTCGTTATGAAACAGTGCGAGATGGTTATTCCGTCTTAGCTTAGTTTCTTCCTATCAGACCTCGTGAGGGCTTGATGCTCTGCACCGACAGGTCCCAGTCCCAAGGCGGCTTCAGCCGTCGCTGGTATGCCAGGTCGCGATGCCGTGGTCAAGGTCAGGAGGTGAGCGACCCGAGGCTCGGTAAGAGCCCCTGAGTCGTGATTCTCAGGAGGTCCCCCTTTGCGCTCAAGAAGCCATCATTCGGTGAGAAAGGAGAGCGACGTTGCTAAGACGGGATAGCATTAAGTACGGGGACGGTGCTGCGATAGCTAGTGTTCCCGGAGAGTGACTTATCTCGAGGGTCAGGAACGCTTCCTGGTGCGGCTCTAGGTCCGTGCCTTGGCCCACGAGGGGTTGCTTGGCGAGGTCATCACGTGCTTCTCCCCTCTCGCCCTCGCTCCCCTTTCTTCTCTACGTCCTCGGGTCCCGGCCCTCGAGCGAGTCTCAGCCATCGCTGGTATGCCAGGTCGCGATGCCATGGACAAGGCCAAAGGGTGAGGGCTGGAGAACCAGTAGGAGCCCTGAGTCGCGATGCTCAGGTACCCCCCCTTTAACGTGCAAGCGGTTTGCGTGGACGAGGGTGAAAAAGACACCATGAGGGCCTCGCATGATGATGCTCCTGGGGGGACCCTGCAGGCTCATCACAGAAGAAATGAGAGTTCGTCGTGACAATCGACGGTTAGCCGTTAGTTACCTTGGAGAGGCGGCGAGGCATGAAAGGCCTGGCGAGGTGTACTGGTTCACCCGCGATCCAGCTCGGGACTCACGGGGCCCTAACCCAAGGCGGGTTGCGCCCGGCGCTGGGCCTTATCTTGAAGTGTGTTCCTGCAAATTTGGCTAGATGCTGGTGCTCTACGTTCTCGGGTCCCGGCTCTCGGGCTGGTCTCAGCCGTTGCTGGTATGCCGGGGCGCGATGTCGTGGGCAAGACCAGAGGGTGAGGGCCGGAGAGCCGGTAAGAGCCCTGAGTCACAATTCTCAGGCACCCCCCCTTTAACGCGCAAGCTGGGTTAGATGTCAAAACTCTACGTCCTCGGGTCCCGGCTCTCGTGCTGGTCTCAGTCGTCACTGGTATGCCCGGGCGCGATGCCGTGGGCAAGACCAGAGGGTGAGGGCCAGAGAGCCGGTAGGAGCCCTGAGTCGCGATGCTCAGGCACCCCCCTTTAACACGCAAGCTGGGTTAGATGTCGAAACTCTACGTCCTCGGGTCCCGGCTCTCGGGCTGGTCTTAGTCGTCGCTGGTATGCCGGGGCGCAATGCCGTGGGCAAGACCAGAGGGTGAGGGCCGGAGAGCCGGTAGGAGCCCTGAGTCGCGATGCTCAGGCACCCGCCCCCCTTTAACGTGCAAGCTTGCGACATCCAAGAAGAAAAGGTACCATGAACAGGCACCAAATAACAAGCATGATGGGTCGAAAACATGGCCCTAAGATAAATGCAAGAGGGGTACATGCCACTGGGTCTGACCCGAGCGGCTTGGGGGTAATGCAGCCCGAGGGGCGCCCCCAGCTGAGTAAGCTAAGAACATGAAATAAAAGAGATACACGCCACAGGACGGACCCACGCGGCCTGGGAATAATGCAGCCCTAAGGGCGCTCCCAGCTGGAAATGAAACTTGAGAGATGTCACCTGATGATGCTGACGGCGAAGGGGTGTTGATGCAGCAAACTCGGTGGCCTGTGGGAGCAGATCCTCATGAGCCCCCGGGCCCTGGGGCCTCGGGAGGCTCCGGAGGCGCTGGTGGCTCCTCGCGGACCGTCTCCATCTCCACCAGGGCTGCGGAACGCCTGACCTCTTGAGCCTCCAGGATGGCCCTCATGATGCGCTGGTACGCGGCAGCCGCGTTCGGCAAGCCGTAAGGCATGCGAATGTAGCTGTGGGGTGGACCCTCGCAGCGTCCCACTCGCGAAGGCCAGATGCGCTCCTGAGACACGGCTTGGTTGAGCCCTGGTGTGTCGATGCAGACGCGCAGCCCACCATCCTCGCCTGGATGGGGGTCACAATGGGTAAGCGGCGGCTGCCTCTCATGACCCTTGACTCCTGTAGCTCCTGAATGGCCTTCCTGACGAACTCCTGAGGGTTTGGCCCTCCTTGCCTTGCTCCTTCTTGATGGAAACGTGCTTCGAAACACGCCTCCACGCGGTGCCCAAGCGCCTCCCTCGAGCCCTGGCGAGGTCGACGGCCCTCCAGGGGAGAGCCCCCGAGCCCTACCTGAGGAGGGCGCCGGGCACGCTTCCCTATGCGATGGAAGGAGGTTCCCCCTGAGCAGGCGCGGGCCCTGAGGGACCTGCCTCCTGAGGGGCCGGGCCGGTCGATGTCTTCTTCTTCTTGGGGGCGGCCTCGGGAAGCCTCTTGCTTCCGCGATCCGGGTCTTCCAGTGATGTGGCCTGAAAGGCTCGCTCCAGGGAGCACACTGCGTCCCTCTCTTCACAGGGCACCGTGATGACTCCGCCACTTCCTGGCATCTTGAGGACGTTGTAGCCGTGTTGGGTTACGGCCATGAACTTGGCCAGCGCTGGGTACCCGAGGATGGTGTTGTACGGCAGGCAAATGTGGGCGACGTCAAAGTCGATGAGCTCGGTGCGGTAGTTGTCGCGCGCCCCGAAGGTGACAGGGAGGCGGACATGCCCAATCGGGACCGTGGAGCCGTCGGTGACTCCGGAGAAAGGCTTGGTTGGCTGAAGCTGATTGTAGGGCACTTGGAGATTGTTGAATGTTTCCACGGACAGGACGTTGAGCCCTGCCCCGCCATCGATGAGGGTCCTAGTGACTAGCACGTTGCTGATGATTGGGGAACAACGCATCGGGAGGACTCCGGCTATGTCCGCGCACTTGAGAAGATCCGCTGAGCTAAACGTGATGGCACACCCCGACCAATTGATGACGGTCCTCATTTCTCCTTGGCTGCGGCGGTAGCGGAGGGAGGCCTGCGTTACCTTGCGGGTGATCCTCGCGAGGCTGATCCCTCCAGCCTCCCTCGTGAGGCGGGTCCTGCCAGCAATCCTCGTGAGGCTGGTCGCGCCATCCTTGACGTGGGCCGTGGTCTTCCCAGAGTCCTACGTTCCTTCCTCCTCCTTGGCCGTAGCCCCAGTCGCTGAGGTCGGGACGCCGGCCAGTCCGTCCTTCATGCACGGCCCTGAGCTCTTGGCATTCATTGGTGTTATGGGTGTGGAGGTTGTGGTACACGCAGTACCGACTGCCCTTGGAGGATTCGGGCTGATCTCTGCCCCGCTTGGTGTCTGGTTCTGCCGCGAGCACGGCAGCCCCTTTGTGCTTCACGTCCTTGGCCTTGGGCTTCTTCTCTTCTGGGTATGCGGCAGGCTACTCGAGGAGGGAGAGACGCCCTTCCTCGGCCCTGACGCACTTCGTCGCCAGGTTGAACAACTCCAAGGAAGTGCACAGATCTTCATGCATTGCGAGCACCTCCTTCATTTTGACGTCACGCACGCCGTGAGAGAAGGCTGAGATGATGGCCTCCTCAGTCACCTTGGGAATCTTGAGGTGCGCGTTGTTGAAGCGCTGGATGTACTTCTGCAGGGTTTCCCCTGGTTGCTGCTTGATGCGGCGCGTGTCGCTCATGGTAGGTGGCCGGTCGCGCGTACCCTTGAAGTTGGCGATGAAGCAGGTGTGCATCTCGTCCCAGGAGGAGATCGTGCCTGGGGCCAGGTTCAGAAGCCAGGTGCAGGCCCCGTCCTTGAGCGCCACGGGAAACCAGTTCGACATGACCTTCTCATCTCCGTTGGCGGCCTCGATGCCCAGCTCGTAGAGCTGGAGGAACTCTGCAGGGTCAGCCGTGCCGTCGTAGCGAGGAGGCAGGTCTGGCTTGAACTTGACAGGCCACGCGATAGTGCGCAGCTCGGTGGTGAAGGCGCGGCAGCCCGCTGTGGCCACGGGAGGCCTTGGAGGATGAAGGGCTTGGTCCTGCGGGTCCTCGTGCGCCGCAGCTGGGTGCAGCGCGGGGTCTTGACGTGCTGGAGCAGGAGCGTGGTGGGGACGAGCCGGAGCAGGGAGCGCTCGGGCAGCTTCTCGAGGGCATGGGACTTCTTGGCTGCTCTGCTCTTGCCGTGCTGGTGCCTGACGGGGCGGGTTCTGCCCAGGGGCCGCGCGCCTTGGAGCCAGGGCGCCTTCTTGAGGGGGAGGCGGCTGAGGCGCCCCAGGAGCTTCATTGCCCGCGCATTGCAGGGCGTAGTGCGACGAGAAGGATGGCGCGGGGGAGCCCCCAGCGGCGCGGACGAGTTCGGCGACTCGGTCGAGCCATTCTTTGTACACATCGTTGATTGGGCGGTAGCGCAGTAGCTCATTTTCCACGATGAGCGGAGCTCGAGCCTCCATGGCTGCACGGGGCGCGCGGGACGAGGAACCAGCAGGGGTGAGCGAAGGTCTAGCGGTGCGGCCGTCTCGCCTCATGGACGGGTGCTGGGACGATGCTTGCTGCTCGTTCCCTGCTAGGCCAGTGCGGCATTGACGGTAGGTGACGGGGAACGACAAGGGCGCCCGCCGACGGGAGCCGTCTAGGCGACGCGGGAAGCGAGGGTGGCTCGGCGCTTGGCACGAACCCGGCGTGCGTCCGACATGGACGCGACGGTCGGAGAAGAATAGGGCGGCGGAAGACGAATTCCGGAGCACCCCTACCTGGCGCGCCAAATGTCGGATTTAGGGTTCCGGCAGACCCTTGAGGTTCGGACACTGGGGTGCGCGCGGAGGTTTCGCCTTCTGCCTACCTGTTCCTCACCGAATAACTAGGATCTAAACTGCGAGAAGAACAACACAAGAGACGCAGGGTTTATACTGGTTCAGGCAACCATGGTGGTGTAATACCCTACTCCAGTGTGTGGTGTGGTGGATTGCCTCTTGGGCTGATGATGAACAATACAAGGAAGAACAGCCTCACGAGGGTCTGTTCTTGTGGTGGTGTTGTCCCTTTGGAGGGGTTGATTCCAGATGCCTAGATACTATGGTGGCTAGTCCTATTTATAGGCAAAGGCCCTGGGCCTCTTCCCAAATATTGAGCGGGAAGGGCGCCAACAATTGGCCATTTTGAAGGGGAACATCTGGTACACTTATCCTGACTAAAGTTGGTCCTCGCCTGTCAAAGGCTTTGGTGGTGACGCCGGCTTGGGCTCCACGGTGACCTCCATCCTGCCGTTGGACTGGTCTTGGTCTTGTTGCACTGAAATGGATGCCTTCGCTTGATGCTCTCGCCTGCGCTTGCTCCCCTTGCACCAAAGAGGAAAGAAGGACACTGCGCGGGCTGGCGCCCGGCTGGCGCCCTTGGTCGTCATGGCTTGCGTCATGGGCACCTCGCGAGGTACCCCACCTTGAACTCTCCGCCTCCTCGTGAGCCAGCCTGATGAGGCCATGCCTGATGAAGCTCCTTGTCGTCCGCCCCGCGAGGCTTGGCCCCTCGCGAGGGTCTTGAGCTTGCGTTGGTGAAGATGGGCCATGCTGGGCCCCCCTTTGAGCCACGCTGCAGGCCGCAGGCAGGCAAGTCTGGGGAACCCCGTTCCCAGAACACCGACAAAGCACCTAGAATCCGAAAGGCCCAATTGGGGCGCTATACACGCCTATATCGGACAAAGCCGAATTATCGCCTAAAGCGGAAAAATCTTTAAGAATTTTAAGACCTCTCGAACAGCGACCAGCTCTCGCCACATCATGTTGGTCAGTTTTGTGCTTACTCTACTGAGGTGCTCGTCTGGAAGAACCAGGGCACAATTGCAGTAGTTCTCCCTGCGCTACCTTAGCCGAATTAACGGAACGTAAGGCACCAAAACAAGGGAGCCGGGCTATCCCAACTGTAGACCCAAGACATGATTCGGAGCTGATGCATATAATGGTATAAGTTTGGGGTGCCGCACTAATGAAAGTGTTCGCACTTGTCTTGCCGTATTATGGGGCGTCATAAGAAGCCCCTGGCAAACTAAGCGTACCAAAGTGTATGGATGCAAAATCAAATTGACATTTGTAAAAAAATGCTCAAATAAGAATAGTAAGCTGGCACTATATATGGTCTCCCATTGAGGAATAATATGTTTAAGCGTATGTTTACAATGAATGCATTAAGCGGAGATAAATAGGATTATTTCACATATCCTATCCAGGGGCAGGCTACGTACAAATATATAAAGCAGATACAACGATCGTAAATAGATTCCACCTGGGTGTTTCCTGCTGTGCCCAAAGCCTGTTGCCTCCTGGGTTTCCTGTTCTATGTAAGTCCGACAATCCGGCTCTTCTGGAGAAGCTGCACTAAAGAAATGTCCTTAAGGGTAAAGCGATACCGTACTGTTGACTGAGCCACTTCTACGCCTCCGCCTGTGCCCATTGTATTTTGGGTGTGTAATTGTGTACGCGTGGCACGGATGCAGCTTTGATGGGATTTGAGCGGAGGACGGATTGCTAGTCGTGCTCTTGGCGTGCCTGCTGATCCTGTTGCGGGGTGTTCCATCCTTGCTTGACGGAGCTTGAGGTTGTCGTCGCCGAATTGATGGTTTGCCGGAGGAGGCCGCATTGTACTTCTGCCGCTAGGGCTGCAGTGTGCGCTCTTCTGTATGGAGGGAGCGGTCCATATTTCCCTTGACTGTTATGACCCCGCATGGGCCTGGCATCTTGCGCTTGAGGTATGCATAGTGTGGTACCGCACTGAATCTGGCGAATGCGGTTCGTCCGAGCAGTGCGTGGTAGCCACTGTGGAAAGGGACGATATCGAAGATTAGCTCTTCGCTTCGGAAGTTATCCGGAGATCCGAAGACCACTTCCAATGTTATAGAGCCCGTACAGCGGACCTCTACTCCAGGAATGACACCTTTAAAGGTGGTTTTGGTGGGATTAATCCTTGAAGGATCGATGCCCATTTTGTGCACTGTGTCCTGATAAAGCAGGTTCAGGCTGCTGCCTCCGTCCATAAGGACTCTTGTGAGGTGAAATCGGTCTATGATTGGGTCTAGAACCAATGCGGCTGAGACGCCGTGACGGATGCTAGTAGGATGATCCCTACGATCAAAGGTGATCGGACAAGCTGACCATGGGTTGTGGGGACGACTGGCTCCATCGCGTAGACGTCCCGTAGTGCTCGCTTTCGTTCCCGCTTTGGGATGTGGGTGGCGTAGATCATGTTGACCGTTTTCACCTGGGGGGCAATTTCTTCTGTCCCCCCATGTTCGGACGTCGGGGCTCCTCGTCATCGTCGCTGTGTAGCCCCTTGTCCTTGTTTTCGGCGTTTATTTTGCCGGCTTGTTTAAATACCCAGCATTCTCTATTGATGTGGTTGGCTAGCTTGTCCGGGGTGCCATGAATTTGGCACGAGCACTCTAGTATACGGTCTAGACTGGACGGTCCCTGATTGTTGTGTTTGAATGGCTTCTTCCGCTAAACAGATTTGGATCCGCTAAATCTGGCATTGACCGCCGTGTCTTCGGTGTTGTCGCCGTTGTTCCATCGCTTGTGTCTGTTGTGCCATAGCTTGCCATTGTTGTCACGGACGTCCGATGTGCCAGAATGTGGCGTAGTGCTGCTGCGAGCCAACCAACTGTCATCGCCCGCGCAAAAGCTAGTCATTGGTGTCGTGACAGCTGCCATAGACTTGGGTTTCTCCTGGCTGAGGGGTCGGGTGAGCCACTCGTCACGGATATTATGCTTGAAGGCCGCCGGGGCTTCGGCGTCCGGACAGTCGACTATTTGGTTCTTTTTAGTTAGGAACCCAGTCCAGAATTTCCTGGATGATTCTCCGGGCTGTTGAGTAATGTGGCTCAAGTCATCGGCATCCGGAGGTCGCACATATGTGCCTTGGAAGTTGTCAAGAAATGCGTCTTCCAGGTTTTCCCAACTGCCAATGGAATTTGTGGGCAGGCTGTTTAGCCAGTGCCGGGCGGGTCCTTTGAGCTTAAGGGGAAGATACTTGATGGCATTTAGATCGTCTCCGCGGACCATGTGAATGTGGAGAAGGAAATCTTTGATCCATACCGCAGGGTCTGTTGTGCCATCCTATGATTCGATGTTTACGGGTTTGAACCCTTCTGGGAATTCATGATCCATCACTTCATCGGTGAAGCGGAGGGGGTGTGTGGCACCTCTGTGTCGGGCTATGTCGTGACGTAGTCCGGCTGCGTCTGACTAGTTATATTTGGCCTGGCCGGATTTGTTGGTAGTGTATCCGGTATGACGGTCATCGTCATGTGCTGCGGTGCGCCCCCGTGATCCATAGATCGATCTTGGTTGTCTTGCAGCGTTATCCAATTTTATCCGCAGGTCCTGAGTATTGCCCCGGGCCGTAATAAACCGGGGGGTGGCCCGGGGGGTGGGGGCTGGTATTCGGGCTGATATGCCGATTTGTCCCGACCTCGAGGCGGCCGGTCAGCTGTGTGGCACTCGAGTCCATATTCCTCAGCTGCCAGGACTTCTGTCCATCTATCTGTGAGCAGATCTTGATCAGCTTGAAACTGCTGTTGCTTCTTCTTCAGGCTTCTCGCAGTGGCAATAAGCCGGCGCTTGAAGCGCTCCTGCTCTGTGGGGTCTTCGGGTACGCCGAACTCATCGTCGCCGAGGCTAATCTCGTCTTCGGAGAGGGGCATGTAGTTGTCCTCCTCCGGATACCCGTCCGTCTCCTGTTCATCTGGGCTGTCATGCCCATCTTCCTGTTTGGCCTGCTCGAAGGCGGGCTGTTCGGGGTTGTATTCATCATCGGGACCATCCGGATTGTCTTTGTTTCCGGTGCCGGTATTGCCTTGGCGGGGCTTGGAGTGGCGCGGGCGACACCCATGCTTTGCTTTCTTCTTGGAGGGGTTATGCTCCGTTGCATCATCACCATTGGTTTCTTTCGGAGTTTCCACCATGTATATATCGTATGAAGAGGTGGTTGGCCACCGTCCTGTGAGCGGTGGCTCCTGTACGTCTCCTCCATCGTCGTCCATACCGTCGATGTCTTCGAAGTCGAAGTCGAGCACGTTGGTTAAATCATCGATCGTGGCGACAAAGTGGGTGGTGGGTGGGCAGCGAATTCCTTCGCCGCCTGCTTCCCACTCAAGCCGGACATAGTTCGGCCGAGAGCCTCCTGACAAGGTGAGAGACTTTAATGAGTTCAGCATGTCGCCAAAAGGGAGTGCTGAAAGATGTCCAAAGCGGTAAACTCCATTACCAGAGCCCAACCTGGCTCGGCTGGCTCGAGAGTGTGCGCACGTGAGCCAACAACCGGATATGAGTCCGGGGGCCGAGGGTTACAGGCCTCCACAGAGATGAGACCTGCGTTCGGCTCCACCACCGATGAGTGTGCGGCCTGCAGGGCGGGGTCCAAACCTCCGTCCTTGGGCAACGCAATCTGCTACGGATTTAGATTCGGGGCTGCTGCAGGGATGATGTCTTGAGCATTGTCTGACAGCAGGTCTAGGCCGTGCTCGCCGTGACTGTCCGGTGCTCCCGGCACAGGGCCGAATTCGTCGAAGATCAAATCTCCGTGAACATCCACCGTGTAGTTCAAGTTTCTGAACCTGATCTGGTGGCCAGGGGCGTAGCTGTGGATCTGCTCCAGATGGCCAAGCGAATTGGCCCGCAGTGCGAAGCCGCCGAACACAAAGATCTGTCTGGGGAGAAAAGTCTCACCCTGGACCGTGTCGTTGATGATTGAAGACGCCATCAAGCCTTGAAGCGATGGCACAGTGGAACTCTCAATGAAAGCACCAATGTCGGTGTCAAAACCGGCGGATCTCGGGTAGGGGGTCCCGACCTATGCGTCTTAGGCTGATGGTAACAAGAAGCAAGGGACACAATGTTTACCCAGGTTCGGGCCCTCTCGATGGAGGTAAAACCCTACTTCCTGCTTCATTAATATTGAAGATATGAGTAGTACAAGAGTAGATCTACCACGAGATCGTAGAGGCTAAACCCTAAGAGCTAGCCTATGATGGTATGATTGTAATTGTGATCGTCCTTCTAAGGACCATCCTCTCCGGTTTATATAGACACCGGAGAGCTAGGGTTTACATGGAGTCGGTTACAAGGAAGGAAATATAATATCCGGATCGCCAAGCTTGTCTTCCACGCAAGGGAGAGTCCCATCCGGACACGAGCGGAAGTCTTGTGTCTTGTATCTTGACGCTTCTACAGCCGGACGATGTGTACAGTTCGGTTGTCCGGATACCCCTTTATCCAGGACTCCCTCACCCGCCGACTGGTTGGTGGTTGCTTACTGTAGCCGTGTCGTTGATGATAGGGGCTTGGTCATCTTAGTGTGGCTATAGTCACGCCGCTTGGTGGGAGGCCACTTTAGCCACACCTGGTCTCGTCAGCTTAATGGCATGCTTGCCTCGGGGCAAGGGACGGCCGCCTGCTGGAGGACGGCCCCTCCCGAATCCACCTGGTTGAGCTTCCGCCGTCTTCTACGGGGTCACTGCCCGATAGGGCCCGCCACCGGTAGGCTGTACCGACAGGCCGTCGTGGGGAACAGGACTTCGCCTGCTTGGAGCGACGTGAGGGAGACATGGCACAGTGCCCCGTCGTGCGGAGATCTCCGCCTATATGGAGCATTGTAGCCATGCCTGTCCCGAGCGTCGGAGGCGAAGTGCTTCACTATAGCCTTGCTCTGTCTTCTACTCTCGATGGGGCTCGGCCGCACCGAAGTCGCGAGGTAGCCGCATGCCTGATGCCGCCCTCTCTGGAGGCCAGCCAGCAGGAGTCGGTCACTCGGAGCGCCGTAGGCTTGGATCAGCCGCCCTCTGGCAGCCGGCCGTTGAGCCAGCCGGCTCCCTGAGGGCGGAGCTTCTGCTTGGGGTCCAGCTAGGTGGAGCTGGCCCGAAGTCTTGATAAATCCAGGGACTCTGGTGAGCCTACCTGTGGCCCATTACTCCGACAAGAGGTCCTAAACCTGATTAAACATAGTGTCCCCCGTCTCCTATTACCATCAATCTTAGACGCACAGTTCGGGACCCCCTACCCAAGACCCACCAGTCTCGACACCGACAAAGACCTCTGAGGAACCAAATGCCAAAATTTGGTGTATGTATTAAGTATCTCACTATCCTTTTCACATCCTTAAGATGACACTCTTTGGGGGCCGCTCGATATCGTGCGCACATGCACACACTTAGCATGATATCGGGACAGGAGGCACATAGGTATAACAATGATCCAATCATAGAGTGGTAAACCTTTTGGTCAAACGGTTCTCCATCCTTTGTCAAGTCAAGATGTCCACTAGTAGGCATGGGGTTATTCATATGCATTCTTGCATGTTAAACTTCTTGAATAAGTCCTTGGTATACTGTGTTTGAGATATAAAGGTTCCCTCCTTAGTTTGCTTGATTTGCAAACCAAGAAAGAACTTGAGTTCACTCATCATAGACATCTCAAACTTCTCCGACATAAGCTTCCCAAACTTCTCACTAAAATGAGGGTTAGTTGATCCAAATATGATATCGTCAACATAAATTTGGCACACAAATAATTCTCCATTAACCCTTTTAGTAAAGAGTGTAGAATCAATTTTACCAATTTCAAACCCTTTATAAAGAAAAACTTAGTCAAGCATTTATACCAAGCTCTAGGATCTTGCTTAAGACCATAAAGAGCTTTGTGGAGTTTGTAAACATGGTCGGGTTTCTTAGGATTAACAAAGCCACGAGGTTGTTTAACATACAGTTCCTTCTCAATTTCACCATTAAGAAAAGAACTTTTGATGTACATTTGATATAAGGTAATGTCATGATGATTGGCATAAGAAAGTAAGATGTGAATGGACTCAAATCTAGCAACGGGGGCATAAGTCTCACCATAGTCCATACCTTTGACTCGGGTGTAGCCTTGAGCAACAAGACGATCCTTGTTCCGTACAACTTGTCCATCTTCATCTTTCTTACTTCGAAACACCCATTTAGTTCCAATGACATTGTGCTTATCATCAGGCTTCTCAAGCAACGTCCACACTTGGTTCCTCTCAAAGTTGTGTAGCTCTTCATGCATGGCATTTATCCAATATGTATCTTCCAATGCTTCTTCAACCTTCATAGGTTCAATGCTAGAAATGAATGAGTAATGTTCACAAAAAGTTAGCTAAACGAGATTTTGAGCGAGTAATTCTCCCGGTTTGAGTGTCATCAAAGATTTGTTCGATGGGATGATCTCTTGAAACTCTTGCTCGAACTCGTGACAAATTTTGTTTGGGTCAGGGTGGAACATCCTGTTCATTGTCTTGTTCTTCCTCTTGTCTTTATTTGTTGTTGTTGGCGTTGTTGTTCTCCCGTGGAGGTGGAGAGGGAGGTCATCGAGGTTCATCTTGTTGTACATCCTCATTCTCATCGTCTTGATGTATCCCACTCGTGGATGCCTCCAAGTCAACTCGTGGTTCACCTTGGCGTGAAGTTGATGCTTCCACTTGGACAGACGAGGTACTCTACTTCACCTCCGTTGGACGAATCTTGCCAATAAACAAGTATTGGATTGCTTCCGGAGGATATTTGTCACCTACATCAATTGGCGATTGCTCTACTTGCGAGCCGTTAGATTCATCAAACTGCACATCTACCGTCTCTTCATCCTTTCTGGTGAAATTGTTGTAGACACGGTAAGTGTGAGAGTTTGAGCCGTAACCGAGTAGGAAACCTTCGTGAGACGTAGGAGCAAATTTCAAATGACGATTCTTATCAAGAATGTAACACTTTGAACCAAATACTCAAAAGTACCCAACTTGGGGTTTGTTACCGGTGAGAAGCTCATATGCCGTCTTGCCGAGTAGCTTGTGAAGATATAGACGATTCGTTGAATGACAAGTTGTCTCAACCGCTTCTGCCCAAAAGTCTTTTGGCATCTTGTATTCATCAAGCATTGTTCTTGCCATTTTGATGAGCGTCTGGTTCTTCCTCTCAACAATTCCATTTTATTGACGTGTGTACGTAGCCAAGAACTTGTGTGAAATCCCTTCTTTGTCAAGAAAGGTGTCCATATTGGTGTTCTTGAACTCCATTCTGTTGTCGTTGCGAACCTTCTTGATCTTCACTTCAAATTGATTTTGGGCCTTCCTAGCAAAGTTTTTGAAGATCTTTTGGGCCTGCAATTTATCATTAAGAAAGAACACCCGCGTAAATCTTGAAAAATCATCAACAATGACTATTCCAAACGAGTTACCACTGAGACTCTTGTAGGCGTTGGGACCGAAAAGATCCATGTGAAGTAGGTTGAGCGGTCTCCTTGTGGTCATGGTGTTCTTCACGGGGTGGCTTCCTCCAACCTGTTTTCCTACTTGGCAAGCGCTCTAAAGTCTATCCTTATCAAATATGACATCTTTAACACCAAGGATATGATCACCTTTAATAAGCTTGTCAAGGTTTCGCATGCCCACATGACCTAACTGTCTATGCCACAGCCATCCTTTGGAAGATTTAACAATTAAGCAAGTTCTAGGTTGAGCCTTTTTAGTGAAATCAACAATGTATAGATCACCTCTACATGTGCCGGTAAAGACCATTTTATCATTATCTCTTCGAAACACTTGGCAATCTACTTCAGTAAATAGGACATAGAAACCAAAGTCAGCTAGTCTAGATACAGAAAGTAGATTATAGCCAAGAGATTCAACGAGCATAACATTTTGTATGGAGCTGTCATGTGAGATGGCCACCTTACCGAGGCCAGCCACCTTACCCATTGAGTTATCACCAAAAGTGACATATTTTTGAGGGTCATCGTTTTCAGCAAGCTCATGAAACATATCTTTGTCTCCGGTCATGTGATTGGTACATCCACTATCAAGGACCCATTCCTTTCCTCCAGCCATGTAGCCGTGAAGGTTAGCCATAAGACCAAAGTGTCTCATAGACTCTTCAAGATCAAAGTCATTATCATCATCCTCATCATAGTATCCATGTTCAACATCATGTTGCAAATGATCATTTCCTAGAGAGAGTGATTCATTAGATATATGATTTTGGCAATGTTCATCTCTATGAATTCTAATAGCTTCGGAAATAATATTGCTAATGATTCCAATATCTCCTTTGGCACGCATGAGTTTGGTAACCTCAAATAAACAATCTCCAAACTTAGGATCATTGGGATTCATCTCATTCAAAGCAATAGACTTGTGAAGAATCTCATCTAAGTTTTTCAAGGAATAGTCTGGAAATTGTTCCTCAAGAAATCTCCATATAGTATAAGCACAATCAAGAGTTGGTAAGTGACCTATCAAATTTCTAGGCAAACCTCTAGTGATAAGGTTGATAGTTCTAAGATTGTGAGTCATGTCAAGAGACTCATCATGTGTAGGATGCAAGGGGTCAACAAGGGGTTCACAAGGAGTAGTAATGTACTTGTTCAAGTAATATTCATGAAAAAAATCCAAGCATCTTATTTTTTTCACTCACTAAAGAACTCTCCATCAATCGTAGGCACTCTACGTCTTAGACTCCCCAACATAGACTCATCCATCTTCCTCCAATGGTGATTAAACCAAAGCAATAGAGACCAATGCTCTGATACCAATTGAAAGGATCGAGAAGAGGTGTCTAGAGGGGGGATTAGACCCTCAACAAATAAAGTTGACAATTTTTAAGTTTTTCAAGTTGAGGTGGTAGATTAACACAATTTCAAGCATACACAATACAATTCAAGAAAGCATGCAAAGAGTATATGAGCAGCGGAAAATAAGCATGCAATTTGCAAGAAAGTAGAGGGATGGGATTGGAGTGTGCAAACACAATTGGAGACATGGAGATTTTTGGCGTGGTGCCGATAGGTGGTGCGATCGTACATCCACGTTGGTGGAGACTTCAACCCATGAAGGGTAACGGTTGCACGAGTCCATAGAGGGCTCCACCCATGAAGGGTCCATGAAGAAGCAACCTTGTCTATCCCACCATGGCAATCGCCCACGAAGGACTTGCCTCACTAGGGTAGATTGATAATCCCCAAGTGCAGGGAATCATTGTAGCGATTCCCAAAGGTGGAAGTGATAAGTATGGAGTGTCAAACCCACAAGGAGCTAAAGGCAAGATCAATATTCTCTCGAGTCCTATCTGCCACTGATACGACTATACGTACACCGAACGTTTGCTTCCAACTACAAACAATAAATAAAACTACATTGTGGGTATGAAGAGGATAACTTTGCATGATATCGGAGAGCTAAAATATAAAAGTAGGTGTTGTTATCATAGAGTTAGAGTATATTACTTAAGTATTATAAATAGCAAGTTTGGAATAATTATGTGTCAATGTGCGGAATTATCCTAGGTAATTGTTAACAAGACTGGTAATCACTATTGCAATTTCATATGAGGGAGAGGCATAAGCTAACATACTTTCTCTTCTTGGATCATATGCACTTATGATTGGAACTCTAGCAAGCATCTCCAACTACTAAAGATCATTAAGGTAAAACCCAACCATAGCATTAACATATCAAGTCTCCTTTATTCTCATATGACATGACCCACTTATCCGTGTTTATGCTTCTGTCACTCAAGCAACGCTGACAATAAGTAAACCATGAACATATTGCAACACCCTACAATAGGAATCCCTCACGCTTGCGCGACACGGAGGGCACAATAGGACAGCACCAAAATAAAACATACAACTCATACCAATCTAGATCATCAATCAACCCAAAGACAAAAGATATCTACTCAAAATAGCATAGGATGGCAACACATCATTGGGTCATAATATGTGGCATAAAGCACCATGTTCAAGTAGGGATTACAGCGGGGTGCGGGAGATTGGACCGCGTGGAAGAGATGAGGATGGTGATGTTGGTGATGTTGATGAAGACGATCACTACGGCGATGATTCCCCTCCCGATGGCACTCCGGTGCCACCGCGAGAGAGGAGGAGAGGTTCTCCCCCTTGTGCTTCCTCCTCCATGGCCTCCCCCTGGATGGGGAGAGGTTCCCCCTCTGGTCCTTGGCCTTCATGGCCATGATGGCCCTTCCGAGATCCTTCCCCATGGCCTCCGGTGATAATGGCCCCCGTCGGCAGGGTGCCAGAGAGGGCCTAGATTTATTTCTCGTGCCTACAGAGGCTTGCGGCGGCAGAACTTCTGATCTAGGTTATTTTCTGGAGGTTTGGGCATTTATAGGAGAGGTTGGCGTCAAGGACAAGTCAGGGGGCCCCACAGGCAGTCCACGAGGCATAGGGGCGCGCCCCAGGGGGTGGGCGCGCCCCCACCCTCGTGGGCCCCATGGGACTCCCCTCTGGTAGATTTTTGTTCCAGTATTTTTATATATTCCACAAAAAATCTCCGTTGATTTTCAGCATATTTCGAGAACTATTATTTCCGCACAAAAACAACACCACGGTAGTTCTGCTGAAAACAGCGCCAATCCGGGTTAGTTCTAATCAAATCATATAAAACTATTGTAAACATGGCATGAATACTTCATAAATTATAGATACGTTGGAGACGTATCAACATCCCCAAGCTTAATTCCTGCTCGTCCTCGAGTAGGTAAATGATAAAAGAAATAACTTATGAAGTGTGAATGCTAAAAAGTGCTTAAGTTTGATCAATGATAGTTTCAATCACTTTTTCTAGCATCATTATATATCATAACAGTAGCTCAACTCATAAAACTTCTCATGATCAAGTAACAACCTATTCACATAATAAAGTATAGATCATAAACTTTCTTGAAAACTAACAAACCATGCTCTTAGTCATCAAACAATTGCAATTCATCTTATTTTCGGGAAGGGTCTATGTAAGAGCTTTGCTTCAGCAAACTCCACATACTCCACTATCATTTAATCTTTCAAAATTGCTAACACTCATGTGGTATTTATGGTTTCAAAGTTTCAATCGGACACAGAGAAAGATAGGGGCTTATAGTTTCTCCTCCCAACCATTTACCTCAAGGGTAATGTCAACAATAATAATTTACGAAAACCTACATCCAAGTGGATATATATATCCGGATTGCTCCAACACAAGGTGCTTGCCAAAGGAAAAAGTATAAAAAGGAAAGGTGATGATCACCATGACTCTTGTATAAGGGTAGAAGGTAAAAGTAAAAGATAGGCCCTTCGTAGAGGGAAGCAGAGGTTGTCATGCGCTTTTATGGTTGGATGCACAAAATCTTAATGCAAAAGAATGTCACTTTATATTGACGCTTGTGATAAAGACCTTTATTATGCAGTCTGTCGCTTTTATTTCTTCCCTATCACAAGTTCGTATAAAGTTTATTTTCTTCGCACTAATAGATCATACATATTTAGAAAGCAATTTTTATTGCATGCACCGATGACAACTTACTTGAAGGATCTTACTAAATCCATAGGTAGGTATGGTTGACTCTCATGGCAAAATGTGTTTAAAGGATGTTTGGAAGCACAAGTAGTATTTCTACTTGGTGCAAAGAATTTGGCTAGCATGAGAGGGAAAGGCAAGCTCAACATGTTGGATGATCCAAGACAACATAACGTTTCGGATATAGGAAAACATAACCTATTAAGTTGTCTTCCTTGTCCAACATCAACCTTTTAGCATCTCATATTTTAATGAGTGCTCCCAACTACAAAAGATGTTCAAGATAGTATATTTATATGTGACTCTCTTCCTTCAATATTCTTTCATGAATTGTTCAAGTGACCAATACTACGTTTGCTAACTTTCAATAAGTTTACTATCTATACTTATTATGTCTGAAGTCAGTACTCCCCATGGTATAAGCATATGAAACATATATAAATTCAGATTTATGATATTCAATCCATTCAACCATTTACTCATAGGATATACGTGAAGCATGTGAGTAAATGACAAACTACTCCAAAAAGATATAGGTGAAGAACACTGAGTAGTTAAATAATTAACTAGCCATGGGAGGATTCTTTTTTCATTCAAGATTTCAGATCCAATGATTTTATTCAAACAGCAAGTAAAATCGAAAATACGCTCCAAGCAAAACACATATCATGTGACGAATAAAAATATAGCTCTGAGTAAGGTATACCGATAGTTTTGAAGACGAAAGAGGGGATGCCTTCCGGGGCATCCCCAAGCTTAGGCGCTTGAGTATTCCTTGAATATTACCTTGGGGTGCCATGGGCATCCCAAATCTTAGGTTCTTTCCACTCCTTATTCTCCTCATATCGATATCTCACCCAAAACTTGAAAACTTCAATCACACAAAACTTAATGGAACTTCGTGAAATGGGTTAGTATGATAAAGAGTAAATCATTCACTTTGGTACTATCAAATACAAGATTGATAATTGTTCTCACACAATGCCTACTGTACCATATCATTTCTACAATTTATATTTAGAAATATAAGCCATAGAAACTAGAAAACAAGCAAACTATGCAATGAAAACAGAATCTGTCAGAAACAGAACCGTCTGTAATGATCTCAACATCAACCATAGTTCTGATACTCCAAAAATTATGAAATAAATTGGTGGACATTAGGAATTTGTCTATTAATCTTCTTCAAAAACAATCAACTCAAAAGCACTCTATTAATCTTATGTAAAACATGACAGCTAATCTCGTGAGCGCGAACTTTCTGTTTTTTACAGCAAGATCACATTAACTTTCACCCAAGTCTTCCCAAAGGTCTTATTTGGCACTTTATAGAAACAAAAGCTATTAAACATGATTACTACATTAGATTAATCATGTGTACACACAAAAACTGTAAGGGTAAATATTGGGTTGTCTCTCAACAAGCGCTTTTCTTTAATGCCTTCTAGCTAGGCATGATGATTTCAATGATGCTCACATAAAAGATAGGAATTGAAACATAAAGAGAGCATCATGAAGAATATGACTAGCACATTTAAACCTAACCCACTTCCTATGCCTAGGTATTTTGTGAGCACACAATTTATAGGAACAAAGATCAACTAGCATAGGAAGGCAAAACAAGTATAACTTCAAAACTTTAAGCACATAGAGAGGAAACTTGATATTATTGCAACTCCTACAAGCATGTATTCCTCCCTCATAATAATTTTCAGTAGCATCATGAATGAGTTCAACAATATAACCATCACATAAAGCATTCTCTTCACGATCTACAAGCATAGAAATTTTTCTACTCTCCACATAAGCAAAATTCTTCTCATTGGGAATAGTGGGAGCAAACTCAACAAAATAACTGTCACGTGAGGTATAATCCAATTGAAAATTAAAATCATGATGACAAGTTTCCTGGTTAACATTATTATTTATAGCATTTATGTCATCACAATAATCATCTTAGATAGCAACTTTATTCTCATAATCAATTGGAACCTCTTCCGAAATAGTGGAATCGTTACTAACTAAAGTTGACACTCTTCCAAGTCCACTTTCATAAATATCACACTAAGATTCAACACCCTCCAAAATAGTGAGATCACTAATTCCTAAAGTTGACACTGTTCCAAACCCACTTTAGATTATAGTATTATTCATACGCCAAAAGATATAAGTGAAGTTCATGGGGCATTCTACAATTAATATATACTAACCAATATCCAAGCTCAAAATATATGAGTGAAGCACACGAAGCGTTATATAAAACCATACTCAAAAGATTTAAGTGAAGCACAAAGAGCATTCTATAAACTCATACTTAAAAGATTTAAGTGAAGCACATGAATCATTCTATAAATAAATGAAGGGCTATCTCATACTAGCATGGTTCTTAATGAAAAAGAAAAACTCAAAGGACACAAATCATGTGAACAAAACAAAAACCGAGGTATACCGATAATTGTTGAAGAAGAAAGATGGGATGCCAACCGGGGCATCCCCAAGCTTTGATGCTTGAGTATTCTAGAAATATTTACTTGGGGTGCCTTGGGCATCCCCAAGCTTGAAGTCTTGCCTCTCTTTATTCTTCTCGCACCGGTAACTCCTCGTTCTTCGAACACTTCATTCGCACAAAACTTAACAAAAACTTTGTGAGATCCGTTAGTATAATAAAGAAAATCACTACCTTTAGGTACTGTCGTAAACTCATTTCAATTTCATATTAGCACCTTATCTACTGTATTCCAACTTCACAATGGTTCATACCCCCCGATACTACCCATGGATTCATCAAAATAAGCGAACAACACATAGAAAACAGAATAAATCAAAAACAGGATAGTCTGTAGTAATCTGGAAATTTAGTAAACTTATGTAACTCCAAAAATTCTAAATAAAATATGAAAATTTAAAAACTTTGTACAGAAGCAATGTGCAAAACGTTTCAGACACATTTGACTTTCCAGTAAAAAATGTAAATTCACGCGCTACAGCCAAATTTTCTGTTTTTGTTCTGCACAGAGTAAACAAGCGATCTAATCATCCTAAAACCAAAGCTTGGCACATTATTTTTATAATACAATGAATATATACAAGGGTATAATTATTTACATATAAACTTCCATGAAAAATTCTACATTGTTTCCATGAGCATGAACACAAGTGCTCAAGGTCGACCTTCACTTCTCCAATGCATAACTTTCCAATCACTTCTCTTTTTGAAAAAACTTTTTAGGCATATGAGGCAAGTGCATCTTTTTATATTTTCATTTTTTGATTTTTTTGTATGTTTCACCCACAACTAAGCAAAACTAAAAGGGAAAATAAAAACTACTTCGTGAAGAAAGCAAACAAGCAGACATGAGAATATCAACCCCACACTATTGCTCCCCGGCAACGGCGCCAGAAAGAGCTTAGTTGACGGGGTGTTAGTGCCGCTTACCTAGCTTCCCTGGAAACAGCGCTAGAAAAGAGCTTGATAATCCCCAACTGCAAGGAATCATTGTAGCAATTCCCAAAGGTGGAAGTGATAAGTATGGAGTGTCGAACCCACAAGGAGCTAAAGGCAAGATCAATATTCTCTCAAGTCCTATCTGCCACTGATACGACTCTACGTACACCGAATGTTTGCATGATATCGGAGAGCTAAAATATAAAAGTAGGTGCTATTATCTTAGAGTTAGAATATATTCTTTAAGTATTATAAATAGCGTGTGTGGAATAATGATGGGTCGGTGTGCGGAATTATCCTAGACAATTGTTAACAAGACTGGAAATCACTATTGCAATTTCATATGAGGGAGAGGCATAACCTAACATACTTTCTCTTCTTGGACCATATGCACTTATGATTGGAACTCTAGCAAGCATCTGCAACTACTAAAGATCATTAAGGTAAAACCCAACCATAGCATTAACATATCAAGTCCCCTTTATTCCCATAAGTCGACCGACGGCACTGAAACCCTACCATCCATCCACATTTTCTTCCTCCTGTCCACCACCGCCACCACTTTACACTCCACCCATCCACCTAGTACCCATGCCCCCATGTCGTCGGGTGAGGAGCAAGCCCTATCTAACATCGGAGCGCTAGCTCGTGCTCCTTGAGCAGATATGTCCCCATGCCGCCGGGTGAGGAGCAAGCCATTTCTGATGCCAGATGTAACACCCACGATGCGGCTATATCTCCCACGTGTGGAAGCACGACTTAGAGGCATAACCGCATGGTGGTTTTGTCGCAAGAAGGGTCATCTTCACACTATCCCATGTAATGAACAAGAATGGGATAAAGAGAGTTGGCTTACAATCGCCACTTCACACAATACATAAATAAGTTCATACATCATCCAAAATACACGCATAGTCTGACTACGGTCAAATCCAAATGAAAAGAAGACAACCCCAAATGCTAGATCCCCGATCGTCCCGACTGGGCTCCGCTACTGATCATCTGGAAACGAAACGTAGTAACGACCAAGGTCCTCATCAAACTCCCACTTGAGCTCGGTTGCGCCACTTGCGCTTGTTTCCTCGGCACCTGCATCTGTTTTGGTAGAATCTGTGAGTCACGAGGACTCAGCAATCTCACACCCGCGAGATCAAGACTATTTAAGCTCAAGGCAGGAAAAAAGGGTAATATGGTGGAGCTGCAGGAAGCACTAAGCATATATGGTGGCTAACATACACAAGTGAGAGCGAGAAGAGAAGCAACGCATCGGTCGAGAAGCTAGAAGTGATCAAGAGGTGATCCTGAAACTACTTGCGTACATACATAACCCAAACCGTGTTCACTTCCCGGACACCGCCGAGAAGAGACCATCATGGCTACACACGCAGTTGATGCATTTTAATGAAGTCAAGTGTCAAGTTGTCTACAACCGGACATTAACAAATTTTCATCTGCCTCATAACCGCGGGCATAGCTTTCTAAAGATAATACCCTGCAGGGGTGTCCCAACTTAGCCCATCACAAGCTCTCACGGTCAACGAAGCATATACCTTCTCCCGGGAAGACCCGATCAGTCTCGGAATCCCAGTTTGCAAGACATTTTGACAATGGTAAAACAAGACCAGTAAGACCACCCGACTGTGCCGACAAATCCCGATAGGAGCTACACATATCTCGTTCTCAGGGCACAACGGATGAGCAATCCGTACAACTAAAACCAGACCTCAAGTTTCCTTGAGGGGCCACTACAAAGGGCTCTAGTTTGGACCAGCACTCAGAGGAGCACTGGCCCGGGGGGTAAATAAAGATGACCCTCGGGTCGCGAAAACCCAAGGGAAAAGGATTAGGTGGCAAATGGTAAAACCAAGGTTGGGCCTTGCTGGAGGAGTTTTATTCAAAGCGAACTGTCAATGGGGTCCCATAAATCACCCACCCGCGTAAGGAACGCAAAATCAAAGAGCATAACACCGGTATGACGGAAACTAGGGCGGCAAGAGTGGAACAAGACACCAGGCATAAGGTCGAGCCTTCCACCCTTTACCAAGTATATAGGTGCATTAATTAAACAGGAGATATTGTGATATCCCAAAATATCCATGTTCCAACAAGGAACAAACTTCATCTTCACCTGCAACTAGCAACGCTATAAGAGGGTCTGAGCAAAAACGGTGACATAGCCAAACAACGGTTTGCTAGGAAAGGATGGTTAGAGGCTTGACATGGAAAAATGGGAGGCATGATAAACAAGTGGTAGGTAGAGCTAACATAGCGATAGAGCGAGCAACTAGCAAAGCAAAGATAGAAGTGATATCGAGGGTATGGTCATCTTGCCTGCAAAGTTCTCAGAGTTGTCGAGACCTTGATCCTCATAAGCATTCTCAACAGGTTCCTCATCCATGTACTCGTCTCCCGGCTCTACCCAAAGCAAGAACACAAACAATGGAACCACAATAAATCACGGTGCAATGCACAAGCAACATGATGCAATACATGGCATGATATGCGAGATGTGATGTGCAATGCATATGCGGGCTCTGGAAGGAAAAATGATGAACAAGGCATCAACTTGGAAAACCAAGTATGCCGCTGGAAAGATGAGATGATTTCAGTTGAAATCGATATAAACATCACCGGAAACGGATGCACGGTTTGCAAATGGCAAGCAAAACAAGAATGACACAATTCTGCGATTAATAGCATGATGCTACTTAGCATGCAACAAAAAACTATGCTACAGCACCCCAACATAGCAACAAGGCATATGGCAGTGATCAAAAGGAGATTCTTGACAAAAGATGAACACTGAGCTACGGCTAAATCACCCAATAGCAGGTTCAAACAAGCATGGCAAAAGTGCAAAAGATATCAGCTTCACGGATTTAGTGAAAATACTGGACATGGCGTAAACAGCATCAGGTAGCAATGTTCAGAGCAAGCAATCAACATGCTACAGGAACTTATAATATTAAAACAAGACACTGCATGATTCTACTCAAAGCATAGAACAAAAGTCCCTTACTGACCATGAGCCAAAAAGGATCAGAAGATATGATGGCACTCATGTAAACATAGCAAGTTTCGTTAACAGATTCAGGAAACAGAGCATGGCATTAACAGCATTATGAAGGCATCTTTGTGAGCTCGATTCACTCACCACAAGTCATGGCATGACAAGATAAGCATATCACCAGCAAGAATACATATTTATGAAACTAACCAAGGCAAGAACAAGTTCATAGCATGCAAGGATCAACTACAACAACCTTGGTAAAATTGAATAATATGTAAACAATCTGCCAGGAAACATTTTATAGCAAAAGTAGAGCACGAAAATGACATGCTAGACTACTCCATAATTGCAAACAGAGGCAGGGATGGATAGAGGATAACCATATGTTCAAAACATCCTTACTGAAGTATCTCAAAATAAGCATGGATCTCTCTGTAGCATCAAGTTTACATGGAATCAAAATAACAGCAGAAAAGGGACTGAAATCAGCAACATCACGAAGCCTAGTTTTCATGCTTGTGATAGTCACCACATTGATCCCAAAAATACATGGCAAGAACCTCCGTAAAGATGGAATGGCATAGTACAAAACACATGTAGAGCTCATGCCCATAAGATGCACACAATAAATGTAGCAAAAATGACAAATGCCCACAATCTGTTAAGAAACAGAAACTACCATTATATAGCACTCTTGCATCAGAGATTTGGGCATTGATATGACCTCAAATGAACATGGCCCAATGGAACAAAATGAAGAGCACAATCTGATAAACATTTTGATATATCATGCGCAAGAAACGGAGCTACGAATGAAGAGTTATGATGCGATGAACAGAGCTAAATCATGTGACAGAAAAAAATGACAGGATTTCGGGGGTCAACCCTAGAAACTGGATCTGGATCCGGGCGCGTGCACGCGGATCGAGGCGGGCCGGCTGCGAGCTCGCCGGAGTAGGTGCGGGAGCAGGCCGGAGAGGGGGTCGAGGCTGGCCGGTGCACGGTCGCCAGCGAGGCCCGCGGCGGAGGGCGGCGGGGAAGCGACGAGGCAACGGCGGCCGGGGCGCACGGCGGCG
>NC_057801.1:644024024-644033513 GCF_018294505.1 Triticum aestivum
CGAGGGCCCCGTGCGGGCCTGGCGAGCCGGCGGTGGCGCGCGGTGGCCGGGGCCACGTGGCGGCGTCCGGTTGGCTCGGGTGCGGTGGCGGATGCGTCCGGCGCCGGGCGGATGTGTCCGGCGCGCGGAGGAAGGGGAGACTAGGGTTTTTGCCCGAAAATTTTGGGGAGGGGCACATATTTATAGGTAGAGGGAGCTAGGAGACTCCAAATGGAGTGCGGTTTTCACCCACACGATCATGATCGAACGACGGAGAGCATGGAAGTGACTTAGATGGGTTATTGGGCTGTTTTGTAGGGGTGTTGGGCTGCAACCCAAAAGAGGCCTTTGCGGTTACCCGCTTAACCGTTGGAGCATCAAACGAGCTCCAAATGACACGAAAGTTGACAGGTGGTCTACCGGTGGTATACCAAGGCCACTTGGCAAGCCTCGGTTCATTCCGGGAATGTTTAACACCCGCTCAAGAAAAGAGACAAGAGGCGTGCGCCGGTGCATGTGGGAGTGTCGGATTGAGAAACGGACAACGGGGAAATTGCTCGGATGCATGAGATGAACCCGTATGCAAATGAGATGCACATGCTGACATGATATGAGATGCATGACATGAATAAAATGCAAAATAAAAGACAAGAACCCAACCATGGAGGGAATATCATAACACACAGCTGAAATTGGCAAGAGTTGGAGTTACAAATATGGAAAGTTACATCCGGGGTGTTACAACACTCCACCACTACAAGAGGATCTCGTCCCGAGATCTAGGACTGAAAGAACTCCGGATATTCGGAATGGAGGTGATCCTCGTGCTCCCAGGTGGCTTCTCGGCCGGAATGGTGTGACCACTTCACTTTTAGGAATTTGATTGACTTGTTGCGAGCATTGCGATCGGTTTCTTCAAAAATAGCAACGGGGTGCTCATGGTAAGAGAGATCTTCTTGGAGGTCAATTTCTTCGAAGTTGATAGTGCGCTCAGGAGTCTTGAAGCACTTGCGAAGCTGTGACACGTGAAACACATCATGCACGTTTGCAAAGTTGGACGGAAGCTCAAGTTGATAGGCGAGGTCGCCTCTTTTGCCAATGATCTGGAAAGGACCCACGTATCTAGGGGAAAGCTTCCCTTTGATACCGAAGCGACGAGTGCCTTTCATTGGAGAGACACGGAGGTAGACATGGTCTCCGATCTTGAAAGCCAAGTCACGGTGCTTGTCATCATAATAGCTCTTCGGGCGCGATTGCGCGGCTTTGAGATTCTCATGAATGACTTTGCACATTTCTTCGGCTTCTGTGATCAAGTCGTTGCCAATAAGTTAGTGTTCACCTGTCTCGGACCAATTGAGAGGAGTACGACACTTTCTGCCATAGAGAATTTCGAATGGGGCCTTGCCCGAATTCGCTTGGAAGCTGTTGTTGTAGGAGAACTCGGCATATGGAAGACAATCTTCCCACTTCATACCGAAGGAAATGACACGAGCCCTGAGCATGTTTTCAAGGATTTGATTGACTCGCTCGACTTGGCCACTTGTTTGAGGATGGACAGCTGTGCTGAAGCGAATGTTGGTGCCCATGGCCTTCTGAAAGGAGTCCCAGAACTTAGAGGTGAAAATGCTTCCGCGGTCTAAAGAGATCAATTGTGGAATGCCGTGCAAGGAGACAATTCTGGAAGTGTATAACTCTGCCAGCTGAGCTGCTATGATAGATTCTTTGATAGGAAGAAAATGAGCCACTTTAGTAAGCTTGTCAATGACAATGAAGATAGCATCATTTCCACCCTTGGACTTAGGAAATCCAGTCACGAAGTCCATCTCGATATGATCAAACTTCCATTCCCGAATAGCAAGAGGTTGGAGGAGACCAGCTGGTCTTTGGTGTTCTGCTTTCACCCTTCTACAGACGTCACATTCATTCATGAATTGAGCAATTTCTCGCTTCATTCGAGTCCACCAATACGACTGCTTGAGGTCATGGTACATCTTCGTACTTCCAGGATGAATTGATAGAAGGGAATTGTGTGCCTCGTTCATGATGACTTTTCTCAGATCACCTTTAGGAACCACAATTCGATCCTCGAAGAAAAGAGTATCTTTGTCATCCAAGCGATAGCACTTGTATTTGGAAATGCCCTTGTTGATACCATGTTTCACCTTTTTCACCATGGCATCCAGGAGTTGTGCCTCACGAATTTGATCTTCCAAAGTAGGAGAGACTATGAGGTTGGCAAGAAAGCCTTGAGGAACAACTTGGAGATTCAGTTTGTGTAAAGCTTCACAAAGTTCCGGTTGGAAGGGCTTGAGAATTAAACTGTTGCAATAAGCCTTTCTGCTCAAAGCATCTGCAATCACATTCACCTTGCCTGGTGTATATTCAATACTTGGATTGTACTCTTGAATCATTTTGACCCATTGAGTTTGCCTGAGGTTGAGGTTGGGTTGAGTGAAGATATACTTGAGGCTCTTGTGATCGGTGAAAATGTCCACTTGCCTTCCCAATAAGAGATGTCTCCATTTTCTCAATGCATGGACAACTGCCGCCAACTCAAGATCGTGAGTGGGGTAGTTCTTTTCGTTGGGCTTCAACTGACGAGAGGTATAGGCCACAACTTTCTTCTCTTGCAATAACACAGCACCGAGACCTTGAAGAGAAGCATCACAGAAAACTTCGAATGGCTTGGATTCATCAAGAGGAGTTAAGACAGGAGCTGTGACTAGCTTCTCTTTGAGGGTGTTGAAAGCAACGTCACACTCAGGCGTCCAAACATACTTGACATGCTTCTGGAGGAGGTTGGAAAGAGGCTTTGCAATATTAGAGAAGTTCTCAATGAATCTTCGGCAATAGCTTGCAAGACCAAGAAAACTGCGGAACTGCGTGACATTCTGAGGAGGTTCCCAATTCACAACTGCAGACACCTTCACGGGATTAACAGCAATGCCCTTGGCGGAGATGATATGACCAAGGTAAAGAACTTCATCAAGCCAAAACTCACATTTGGAAAAGTTCGCATAGAATTGATACTCTCTGAGCTTGTCGAGCACCAATCGCAAATGTTTAGCATGATCTGACTTATTCTTAGAGAAGACCAAAATATCATCGAGATACACCAGAACGAATTCATTGGTGTAGGGGTTGAAAATGAAATTCATCATTCGAGAGAATGTTCGAGGAGCATTGACAAGGCCGAAAGACATGACAGTATATTCATAAGAACCAAAGCTTGTTCTGAATGCTGTCTTGGGAATATCTTGTTCACGAATGCGAATCTGATGATAACCCATACGAAGGTCAAGCTTGGAGAATACTTTAGCACCTTTGAGTTGCTCGAAAAGCTCATTGATGTTGGGAAGTGGATACTTGTTCTTTATTGTCTTCTTGTTCAATGGACGGTAATTGATGCAAAGTTAGTCCGTGCCATCCTTCTTCTGGACAAAAAGAACTCCACAACCCCATGGAGATGAACTCGGTCTGATCAAACCCAGACGCTCTTGTTCATCGAGCTGTTTCTTCAATTCCTTCAGCTCCTTGGGTCCAAGCTTGTAAGGACACTTGCAAACGGGTTCAGTGCCAGGCTCAAGATAGATAACAAACTCGACTGGCCGGTGCGGAGGCATACCCGGAAGCTCTTCTGGAAAGACATCTTGGTACTCGCAAACGACTGGAATCTGAGAGATAGCATCCAACTCGCCCTTCTCATTGAGAGAAAACAACCGAATGGTTTCATCACGGGCGGCATAGATGATAACATCCTCAGAAGAGTGTGTCAATTGAATCTCCCTGGCAGCACAATCAAGTTGAGCTTTGTGCTGAGAAAGCTAGTCCATCCCGAGAATTAGATCGATATCAGAGTCACCAAGAACAACTTGAGAAGACAGAAATTTATAGTTTCCCATCTTGATAAGGGAATCCCGAACGAATGCTCGAGAAGTCATTTGCTGAGCCGGGGAAACAATAGACAAAGGACTCGGCAATACTTGAGTAACCAAATCATGCATAGCCACAAAAGGTCTTGAAATGAAAGAATGTGATGCACCAGTATCAAATAAGACTTTTGCAGGAATGTCATTAACTGAGAGATTACCCATGATCACATCTGAAGAATCCTCTGCGTGAGCTGCATTCATCATGTTCACCTTCGCATGCTTTGGATTATGCTTGACCACTGCATTGCTTGAAGATCTCACAGGAGGAGGAGGAGGAAGGCACCTTTGGTTGAAGCACTTATTCGCGTAGTGACCTTTCTGTTGGCACTTGTTGCAAGTCGCCTCTGAGAGCGGATGATGATAAGGAGCATTTGACCTTGGAGCTTGAGAATTAGACTTGTTCTGCTAGCCTGGGTTGGGTGGGTGGGAAGATTTACGACCACCTGAGTTCTTCTGCTGGTAAGGCTGACGAAATGGAGGAGGAGGAAGGTAGAACTTCTGCTGCTTAGGTGCCACTTGTGAGGAAGAAGAAGACTGCACTGCATCCCTGATTCTCTTCTTAGAAGCATCACACTTGAGCTGAGCACCTTCTTTCTTGAGGGCCATATTGTAGAATTGATCAAACTGAGTAGGCTCAACAAGAACGAGAGCTAACTGCAGATCCCCTCTGAGGCCACCTCTGAATTGATAAATCATACTCTTCTCATCAGGAACGTCTTGTTTAGCGAAGCGAGCAAGTTTCTGAAACTGGCTTGTTGTATTCGTACACAGACATGTTGCCTTGCTTGAGATTGCGGAACTCCTCACGCTTGCTCTCAACAACACAGGTAGGAATGTGGTGACCTTTAAAGTCCCAACAGAAATCAGTCCAAGTAATCACTCAACCTCCTCTGGAATCCTTGTATTGCTGGAACCAATGCGCTGCTTGGTCCTTGAGCTGAAAAGAAGCGAAGTTGACGTAGTCCTCAGGTCTGACATTGCTACATTCAAAATGCTTGTTGATATCGACGAGCCAATCATCAGTGTCTGTGGCCTCGACACAGTAGCTGAAAGACTTCAGTTGATTTGCCAGGAACTGGTTGAGGGTAGGAAACTGAGGCTGATGATTGAACTACCCTTGACCTTGATTCCCTTGGTTGCCTTGGCCTTGGTCGCGCTCTTGCATGAGCTGAATCATCATCTCAGCATTGGCGTGTGTGGCTGCCATCAAAGCTTGCCATGCCTCCGGAGGCGGAGGTGGAGGTGGAGGGTTCGCCTGAGTCCCATCATTGCATTCCGGATTCTGACGCATTGGCGGAGCCATCCTGAAGAGGGTGACATCCGTTAGCATCTTGATAGACAGATAGACAAGTTGAACCAACGGATAGAAATTGCAACATATAGTCTTCACAATAAACATTCGAACAAGGATGAACGAATGAATTCCAAGGCAAACATCACGTCCATTAAGGTGAGAAGCCACTTGATAAGATATTGATGAAAGAAAATAAAAAATAAGGTACGAATGGAACAAATAAGTGGTAAGGTTTACCCAATCACAAACCAAATATCTGCGGGAAGAAATGCTAGAGCTACTTGAAACCCACCTATAAACTCCCAAAACTTTCCCGTTACGCAATTAGGTGTTGGGGATATAGGGGAAGCAATATATCTCACCCAAACTAACAATCCCTACATCCAGCTGTATCCATCCGTCAACACATAACCAAGAAACCTTCGGAAATCGTGTACCTCAACCTTCGAAAAGCATCCGTTATACGAGTTATGGCAATACTCCCGAACTCCCGCCCCAGTACTGGGTGGCGTCGAGGTTATCTCACCAACAACTGCATAAAAGAGATTTTCGATGTCGGCAAAACTCAGGTATTAAAGAACTGCAACGATAAAATTGTGACGACAACACCTTAGAGGTCAACTCCCCGGGACACTGCCACAACCCCTAAATGTCAGGAGGCACCAAGAACAATGTTCTCGTCACAAGACTATCGGAACGATCCCAAGATACCCGCGTGATCCTAACTTTTTTTAGTGAAATTTGAGGAGAGGAAGGTCAAAACATCTACATCAGGAGACCTCACCAGAGCGACGAAGGGACTGAGGAGTAAAAAGAATCCTACTCTCCGATATATATAATCCAAGGACTCAAAACATTTTTTGTTCTAGACTCAACAACGCCAGCTCAATCAAGCAGGGGCTCCTAAGTCGGGGATGGCTCTGATTACCAACTTGTAACGCCCACGATGCGGCTATATCTCCCACGTGTCGAAGCACGACTTAGAGGCATAACCGCATGGTGGTTTTGTCACAAGAAGGGTCATCTTCACACTATCCCATGTAATGAACAAGAATGGGATAAAGAGAGTTGGCTTACAATCGCCACTTCACACAATACATAAATAAGTTCATAAATCATCCAAAATACACTCATAGTCCGACTACGGTCAAATCCAAATGAAAAGAAGACAACCCCAAATGCTAGATCCCCGATCGTCCCGACTAGGCTCCACTACTGATCATCTGGAAACGAAACATAGTAACGACCAAGGTCCTCATCAAACTCCCACTTGAGCTCAGTTGCGCCACTTGCACTGGTTTTCTCGGCACCTACATCTGTTTTGGTAGAATCTGTGAGTCACGAGGAATCAGCAATCTCACACCCGCGAGATCAAGACTATTTAAGCTCAAGGTAGGAAAAGGGTAATATGGTGGAGCTGCAGCAAGCACTAAGCATATATGGTGGCTAACATACGCAAGTGAGAGCGAGAAGAGAAGCAACGCATCGGTCGAGAAGCTAGAAGTGATCAAGAGGTGATCCTGAAACTACTTACGTACATACATAACCCAAACCATGTTCACTTCCCGGACTCCGCCAAGAAGAGACCATCACGGCTACACACGCGGTTGATGCATTTTAATGAAGTCAAGTGTCAAGTTCTCTACAACCGGAAATTAACAAATTCCCATCTGCCTCATAACCGCGGGCATGGCTTTCGAAAGATAATACCCTGCAGGGGTGTCCCAACTTAGCCCATCACAAGCTCTCATGGTCAACGAAGGATATACCTTCTCTCGGGAAGACCCGATCAGTCTCGGAATCCAGGTTTGCAAGACATTTCGACAATGGTAAGACAAGACCAGCAAGACCACCCGACTGTGCCAACAAATCCCGATAGGAGCTGCACATATCTCGTTCTCAGGGCACAACGGATGAGCAATCCATACAACAAAACCAGACCTCAAGTTTCCTTGAGGGGGCGCTGCAAAGGGATCTAGTTTTGACCAGCACTCAGAGGAGCACTGGCCCGGGGGGGGGGGTAAATAAAGATGACCCTCGAGCTCGTGAAAACTCAAGGGAAAAAGGCTTAGGTGGCAAATGGTAAAACCAAGGTTGGGCCTTGCTGGAGGATTTTTATTCAAAGCGAACTATCAAGGGGGTCCTATAAATCACCCAACCGCGTAAGGAACACAAAATTAAGGAACATAACACCGGTATGACGGAAACTAGGGCGGTAAGAGTGGAACAAGACACCAGGCATAAGGCCGAGCCTTCCACCCTTTACCAAGTATATAGGTGCATTAATTAAACAGGAGATATTGTGATATCCCAAAATATCCATCTTCCAACAAGGAACAAACTTCATCTTCACCTGCAACTAGCAATGCTATAAGAGGGGCTAAGCAAAAACGATGACATAGCCAAACAACGGTTTGCTAGGAAAGGATGGTTAGAGGCTTGACATGGCAAAATAGGAGGCATGATAAACAAGTGGTAGGTAGAGCTAACATAGCGATAGAGCGAGCAACTAGCAAAGCAAAGATCAAAGTGATATCGAGGGTATGGTCATCTTGCATGCAAAGTTCTCAGAGTTGTCGAGAGCTTGATCCTCATAAGCATTCTCAACAGGTTCCTCATTCACATACTCATCTCCCGGCTCTACCCAAAGCAAGAACACAAACAATGGAACCACAATAAATCACGGTGCAATGCACAAGCAACATGATGCAATACATGGCATGATATGCGAGATGTGATATGTAATGCATATGCGGGCTCCGAAAGGAAACATGATGAACAAGGCATCAACTTGGCAAACCAAGTATGATGCTGGAAAGATGAGATGATTTCGGTTGAAATCGATATAAAGATCACTGGAAACGGATGCACGGTTTGCAAATGGCAAGCAAAACAAGAATGACACAATTCTGCGATTAACAGCACGATGCTACTTAGCATGCAACAAGAAACTATGCTACAGCACCCCAACATAGCAACAAGGCATATGTCAGTGATCTACAGGAGATTCTTGACAAAATATGAACACTGAGCTACGGCTAAATCACCCAATAGCAGGTTCAAACAAGCATGGCAAAAGTGCAAAAGATATCAGCTTCACGGATTTAGTGAAAATACTGGACATGGCGTAAACAGCATCAGGTAGCAATGTTCAGAGCAACCAATCGACATGCTACAGGAACTTATAATATCAAAACAAGGCACGGCATGATTCTACTCAAATCATAGAACAAAAGTCCCTTACTGACCATGAGCCGAAAAGGAACAGAAGATATGATGGCACCCATGTAAACATAGCAAGTTTCGTTAACAGATTCAGGAAACAGAGCATGGCACTAACAACATTATGAAGGCATCTTTGCGACCTTGATTCACTCACCACAAGTCATTGCATGACAAGATAAGAATAGCACCAGCAAGAATACATGTTTATGAAACTAACCAAGGCAAGAACAAGTTCATAGCATGCAAGGATCAACTACAACAACCTTGGCAAAATTGAATAACATGTAATCAATCTGCCAGGAAACATTTTATAGAAAAAGTAGAGCACGAAAATGACATGCTAGACTACTCCATAATTGCAAACAGGGTCATGTATGGATAAGGCATAACCATATGTTCAAAATATCCTTACTGAAGTATCTCAAAATAAGCATGGATCACTCTGTAGCATCAAGTTTACATGGCATCAAAATAACAGCAGAACAGGGACTGAAATCAGCAACATCACAAAGCCTAGTTTGCATGCTTGTGCTAGTCACCACATTGATCACAAAACTACATGGCAAGCACCTCTGTAAAGATGGCAT
This sequence comes from Triticum aestivum, assembly GCF_018294505.1. Lineage (NCBI taxonomy): Eukaryota > Viridiplantae > Streptophyta > Magnoliopsida > Poales > Poaceae > Triticum > Triticum aestivum. The sequence continues at coordinate 644,033,042 of NC_057801.1, forward strand.
GGCATAGTACAAAACATATGTAGAGCTCATGCCCATAAGATGCACACAATAAATGTAGCAAAAATGACAAATCCCGCAATCTGTTAAGAATCAGAAACTAACATTATATAGCACTCTTGCATCAGAGATTTGGGCGTCGATATGACCTCAAATGAACATGGCCCAATGGAACAAAATGAAGAGCACAACCTGATGAAATATTTTTTATATCATCCGCAAGAAACGGAGCTACGTATACAGAGTTATGATGCGATGAACAGAGCTAAATAATGTGACAGAAAAAAAATGACTTAGAGGATTTCGGGGGTCAACCCTAGAAACTGGATCTGGATCCGGGTGCGGGCGCACGGATCGAGGCGGGCCGGCTGCAAGCTCGCCGGAGTAGGTGCGGGAGGAGGCCGGAGAGGGGGTCGGGGCCGGCCGGGGCACGGTCGCCGGCGTGGCCCGCGGCGGAGGGCGGCGGGGAGGCGAC